>NC_060274.1:870741-919399 GCF_021613505.1 Equus quagga
TGTACTTACATGTATATGTGTGTTTATATGTGTGTAATTATACATATATGTGTGTTTGTGTATGTCAGTTACTTTATTAATTGCTTCTTAACTCACCATGGACTTTGGAACCCACCATCCAAACCAGTCCTATAGACCTAATCCTACACAGATTTGACTACATTATCTAATTCAATCTTCACAGTATCAAATATATTATATATTTAAACAATAGCAAATTATTTACATAACGGAATAAACTCTTCAGGTAAACAGATACATTTTTTAATTTACCCACCACTGTTCACTCTGGAATCTAATAGTTGTCTTAAAGGCAAAATGATCTGAATGTCCAACTCTGTACACATGGACTTTTCCTTTCTTTCCTCCTGTCAGCTAACCCCATGGTGCCATACCTTAGGACACGTAAGAACTACTATCCAGGATCACGCACACAAAAGCCTCTGTACTCTACAAGCGGTAAGAGGTTTTTTCAACATTAACTTTTACTATTTCAGATCTTCACCTTCAGAATCACACCTCCAACTTGCAGATTAAATGCACCAGTGTATAATATATACTCTCAAGAGTAGCTAATGTATATTTCACGTGCAAAAAAAGTGTTACCTTTAAATCTAAAATGTAAGTCCCTAAGTAATTATAGCATATAATGTTAGTATCTCTTGGCATTTCCCAACTCTGACTTTTCTACAACTTTAGAAACTAGGTTAATAATATTGGGGCACAGCCTGAAAACTATCTTTAACTTCATAATAATCTTTTTTTTTTTGCTTATATAACTATCAACACTTCCTGTAAGCACACGACTCACAGCTGATCTCTAATTTGTATTTCAAAAGAACACAATGGGTTTTTTTGTTTCAAGATATCTAATAAGTTTACTTACTTCATCGAAGGTGGTATAAAGAGCTGTTGACTTCAGAAAAGGAAAGAAAAGAAATAATTAAAGCAAAATACAAGTAGAGCGACATTATTCAAAGTGGGAAAAAATTCTAGTACATGGCCACAGATATGAAACCTTCTTTTGAAAATAAATCTTTATCTAGAAACACTGGGAAGAATGTCATTGACAACATAAATGCATCATAAGAGACGTGAAAATACAGTGACCCTGGCAGCTGAGCCACGTTAGAACGCTGTCCTCACAAGCACATGAGCTCAAATACTTCTAACATTTGTGATCCCAAAACTTCACAAATCGTTACTCACACAGAGTACTTCTAATGATGGCTGGTATTTGTGTGCAAGTGAGTATTTTCTCCAACAAACAGCCTTTGGTTTTCGTGCTTCTTGGTGTACTCAGCACAGAGTTTATAAACACAGGGTCTGGGGCCAGGCTGCCCCGGCATTCTAATCCCAACTTCAGCGCTTTCTAGAAGTGAGACCCTGGGTACCGCCATACACTCAGGTTTCTCTGCAAAACGGGACGTGAGTAAGGCCTATCTCAAAGGCTGCTGGGGAAGTCAGTAAGATTTTACACACAGCGTGATGAAATCAGTATTTTGTGGAAGCCAGCTCTTGAGAAATGTGTCTTACTTATTAACACTTATTAATGTACTTTCGATTTAACATTATCAAATGTTCTTCAACATTCAGTACTGTGCAGATGACTCCAAAAAGTCTATATCTTTAGCTCCCGAATCTGTACCGCTGACCCTAAAATTTTTCCTGAGCTCTAAATATCCAACTGCCTGCTAAATATCCCCACTACTTCCTCAAAAAAGCTGAACTTTCCAGTTATCTTCATAAACTACATGCATTAATTTATACCTTCTTTTATGGAACTGGTATAAATGTCTTATTGCTCACCCCTAATACATAAGCTTCTTAAAAGTCACAAAGTCTTACTCATCTTCCTCTCTTCCACTGATCTCAAAGACCCCACAATAATAAGTATTCAGCAAATGATAAGAGCATGTGCATAGCTCTCTATAGTTTTACAAAGGATTCTCACATATGTATTGCCTTATAAATAAATTGATGTTATGTTTACTCTGCATAAAAGCCTTGGCTAAAATTTAAGATATTCTTTGATAAATTATATCATCTGTGGAAACAGTCACACTATTTATTTGTGCAGTCAAATGACAAGCGAGTTATTAAATTTATTAATCCCACATAGTTATACATGACTGATCATGCTGCCATGAACTCAGGTTCAAGTATACTCAAGTGAGAGCCGTGAGGCCAGGGGTTCTAGCTCTTTGTGCTGGAAGACTGATGCTTCACTCCACAACATTGGACTAGGGGAAGCCTCTGTCAAAGGCACCGGGCGTGAGCACCAGGGCGAACTAATGTGAACGCCCCCCTCTCAAGGCACCTGCACCAGAGACCTCTACAACAATGCATATAAGGTAAAGCAGAACTGCCTCAGGATGAAACAGAGACAGAATGCAGAGAGGAGTGGCTGTTAAATCCGAGCAGACGAGGCTCTAGGAGGTCACTATGGGGCCTCAAGTGGTCAGGAGGGGACAGTGGGCAAAGTATGAGAAAGACATGCATGTTCATGAGCTGGCGAGGAGCCTAAATTATACTGGAGGAATCGGACAGAAAAAAGCTGGAGAAAGGCTGAGGTCACTCACTGAGATCCTTACACGCCACACAAAACTGTGAACCTCATTGGCAGGCACTGGGATGCCATGAAAGGTTTTAAGCAGATGAGACCATAAAAGACATAAGAATGATTGTTAGTTTACAAGTAATTAGTGGCAGGGGAATCACGAACACTGGTGAGGAGATGAGCTCAGGTGAGTGTGATGAGGAGCCAGGTGAGGCCTCAGCACTGAAAGGAAGGGGCATGAGGTCAATCAGGGGCAGAATCGATGGGCAGAGCTGGAGAACAACTGGACAAGGAGAATGAAGTGCAGGGAAAGCACAAGATGGTGCTAAAGCCTGGTGCCAGAGCGATGGAGAGGATAAGGATCATAAGGAACACAAGAGAACAAATTTGTGGAAGAAAAAATATGCTTTTTCAAAATAAAGTAAATTTGAGATGGTGGGGAAAACTCATATGAAGATATTCAGCAAGCAGGTGTAAACCTACCTCAGGAGGATGGAAGAACTGTAAGGGAGAGACAATGCCTTGGAGATCGCTGGAATCAATGCTATGAATTGGCCACTTAGCAATGCTTTAGCTGCATCAACAACTTTTGATGTGTTGAGCTTTCATTTTCATCTGGTTCAAAGTATTTTCTAATTGCTGTTCCCCTAGAGGTAACAGCTCAAGGCATGGGATTGTGTGAGATCTCCCAGGGAGCAAATGTCAAGAGAGGGCAGAGTTGAGAACAGAAGTTTGAGGAATGTCTATTTATAGGGGCAAAAAGAAGAAGCTGAACTAGTGAAAAAATCAAGAACAGAAGGTGCAGCAGACACTGCTGTTCATCCCATAATATGTATTCTCCCTTTCCTCTCTCTAACGGATTCTCTGATGGTTAAGTGGACACATGGCCACCGAGAAACACCTCCAAGTCTCCCTGGCAGTTTTGGCCAAGAGGGAGCAGTGTTCTTAAAGAGGGGCATGCTGTAGACCATGGACTACCTCATGGGGTTACAATGGTTTGCCAATAATTATGGCTACACAGAGAAAATAAGTGGTTACTACTTTTGTGACATCATTATGATTAAAAAGACTACTTGGAAATATTATAGAACTATCAAAAAAAATCATAAATAAAATAAATATAAATCATGTAAAATCATTATAATAGGGATCCACAAAAAATGACAGTCAAGTCTTCCAAAGAAAGTTCTTAGCTAAAAAATTTATTTAATGGTAAACAAAAATAAGATATTAAGAAATTTTAGTTATTCAGAGAAAACTGTCAACACAGCAGCAACAACAATCACCATCAATCATGAAAGCATGCATACCTCAGCGGTCAGAAGCCTTTTTGGACATTTGTTAACCGTGGCAAAAACTTTCCTAAGGCCAGTCTCCAGTTGTGTCAGTAACAATACGGCACAGTCAGCAAACCTGTGAAATTGAAGGAAAATAGGCAAAATTCCATGTTTTAAAAGCAACACTGGTACCTACACCACAAGAATGGGGCTGTATTCCAGATATGAGCAATGTGTGTTCAAGCAAGGACGGGTGACGTTACTCATTAATACGAGAAACAAAGCCAGAATCAGTCTCATTAGACTAGTGATTTTAAAACTATTTTCCAGTGTTTTAGTGCATGATGAAACATTTTTAGTAGCTTTGGTGGAGTAAAATGTCATCAAAGATCTGCCTAACTCATAACTTCTAAAAAATACTCAAATACCAGGACTTCAGAGGGTTCTCAAGGTGTACAAATGAAGGTATCAGGATACAGTAACCAAGACCACTAACCTCCTGATGTCCATGTGTGTACGCTCTGCTCCCCAGGGAACACAAAGACAAACTTCCTTCCTCTTTGCTCCATGAGTCTCTAACTCTGGACACAATGTTTCACTCATAGTAAGCACCCAAAAAAACACTAAAAAGTTGATTCTAAAAAACAATTATCTCTATCAACTGTACCCAAAGGATGACACATAATGTTTAACTCACAATCACAAGCTATCTTTTAACTAATTATATGAAGATACTTGATGCTCAGGTCTACTCTTGAGTCAGCCCCACTTCTATTTGCTTACACTCCAGTAGCAAGAAAGCATGGGAGCTAGAGGATTGTAAGGGTTGGCCTCCCAACTACCAATAACCACTCTGTAACACCACCCTTCAGTTACCTCTGTGACTTGAACTTGATTAATGCAACTTCCCAATATGGCAACATGATTTTTAATATGAAAGTGGATTTCTTCATCACTTCTTCTAATACTGAAAGCACCTCATGAGAAACATCTGCAAAATAGCAAACATTTTTAAGCACAACCACACTGGACAACTGAAAAAGATGTGAACACACTTAGGAAGTGATGCCAATGAGCTGACCTCCTCAGCTGGACAAACTGTAGCCTCTGGGGCAGTGCATGCTGTCTGAGAGTAAGACCACGTAAACTAGAGCCACAGCTGTAGGAGACCACAGGTACCCTTGGAAAAAGGGTACTGCATCCCTTTACCAATTTAGGCTACAACAGCTTTGAGTAAAGGAGTTCAGGGTTGACCAGCTGACCACACTGACCAGGAAAAGACAGACATATTTTCAGAAGATATAGGAACCAAGAGTGAACCCTATGGTAAACTACAGAGTTTGGGTGACTAGGATGTGTCCATCTAGATTCATCCTTGGTAAAAAATGTACTACTCTGGTGGGGGATGCTGATAAAGGAGGAGCTATGCCTGTGTCAGGGCAGAGAGTATAGGGGAAATCTTCGTACCTTCCTCTCAATCTTGTTGTAAACTTAAAACTTCTCTAAAAAACAATGTCTTAAAAATATATACATTATTGGCAGTAACCAGACTACCAAAAGTGTCCATGGTACAAAAGGCTGAGGCTGCCAGGACCAAGATAGTCCGTACTGTTCCCTCCACGATTTACATCAGCGAATACTGCTGTGCACCTCTCCTGCCAATGTGGAAAAGGAATGGGCATGGAGCAAACACATAGTTTAATTGTTTTTTCAAAGTTTTGTGTCCCCTGCCCCCATTAATTTGGTAAGTGGCTTTGTCATAGGGAAAAAAAAAGAAGTTATAGGAGACCATCTATACTATAGGCACTTTTTGTATGATGACTGAGTACAAAGGTGCGACAGCTAAAAAGAGAAGGGAACACACATTACAAAACGTCAACACATCTGAAGGATAAACTAATTCTCTCACTAACATTGATTCATGTAGCCCTGAGTCTCAAAGGGTCCCACGACAGCCTGGGGGGCACTCTGGGAAGAGGTAAGGTTTTATGGGCAAAGTTTGAGAGGTTCTTCAAGCAACTTTCAAAGGCATCTTGCTGTTGGAGAATAATCATTCCACCTACAGAGCTCAAGTCTTGATGCTACTTAACCGTTTTATAAATTTCTTTACGAAGATATATTCAGGAAAAATGTGAAATGTTGTACTCGCCAGGGAAAACAATCAGATCCTCTAAGTTTGTAAGAGTTATGAAAGGTCGATGTGTCAATGTAAGTTTAGCTTGTTGAAGGTAAGTCTTCAGTAGTTGACCCAATCCTGCCGTCAACAATATCATCATTGAACAGTACCTAGGGGAAAATACCAGACAGGTCTGTTAGAAAAATGAACTCAGTCATACAGAGAAAAAGCTTTATCTTCAAAAAGAAGTTGAAAATTAGGAAAGTAGAACACCATTAAATTGCAGAAAGCTCCCCATAGCTGTAGGAATTAAGCTGTGCAACGGCTGGGAGGAACAATGATATCTCAGAAACTGGTGGGCTGAAACCTCAGGGTCTCCTACCCAGCAGGAAGCTGTGACATCGTCCTTCCCATCAGGTTTAACCTCAGAATTGCCTTCCGGGTGTAAGTCCGTGAAATCACAGCTGTCACCACTTCAGCCATTGCGCTATTAATATTCAGTTTAATCCTCAAAATCCTGCCTCAAAACTCTCTCACGTTTCTCAAGACCCATCTTTCCCTGCTGTGAAATTCAAGATAAACTCATAAGTATATCAAAAAAGAAAGAAATTACATCACAAGCAACTTACTTTGGAGGAACTTCCTGAGGTGACGCAAATCCATGCCACAAGACGTTACGCAGGTTGAGTCCACATGGGGAGCCAATGAAGACTTTCAGCACGTCCACCTAACCAGGGTAAGGACAGCAGATTATCGAGTAGGTACATAATTCCTGAATTACTGAATACACCAGTACAATACTGGGATGATGTCTGCTTTCTTCTTTAGAACTAAGAGAACCAATATCGTGGCTCACGTATAGTGATAATAACGATAATCATAATAAACCAACAGTACTGAGCATTTGGTACGTCAGACACACTTCGCACATATGTGTGATGAATGTACTCATTCATCCTCAGAACAGCCTACAAGGAAGGTACTACTATGACTCCCACTGTGCAGACGAGAAAAATACAGGCATGGGGAGGGGAGACCAAGGTCTCAGATGACACAAAGCTATCAAGGGGGATGAGATTTGACCACGGGCTGCCTCTGGGTTTGAAGCACCAGACTTTAGAAGAGATTCAGAAAAAACGCAAGATGTTCACACTGAAAGAACTTAAAAGCTTGTCATACGACAAAGAACAGCTGAGCCTCCAGAGGACTCAGGAAAGGAACGGAAGCTGTCTTCATCCACCTGAACGATGGCTGCTGAGAAGAGGAGACCCTGGCACTGTGAATCACTTAGAGGGAGGGAAAGCCCGAGAGTGGAAGTTACAAAGAGGGATTTCCACCCCATCTCAGAATACCTAACAACCAGCTCTTCAATGCCACTCCAGGAAGGCTTTGCTCCCATATTAATTTTTAACACTTTAATATTAATAATTTAATATTATTTATTTTGAATTTAATATTACTTTTTAGTTAATTGCTTATAGCATCTGGGCTATCAGAAATATATATGCCAACGAACTAGTAAAACAATCTAGGGGCTAAAAGTGGCTGCAGGGAAGCAAAAGGCTAACAGCACACAGGTAGGTAACAACAACAGATCAAAACAACCAAATGTGGTTAAGAATTCCATGTAACAACGAGAAGTTTGTGCTTTATCTTCATTCCATATTCTCCACCAAAGAAAATGATGTTTAAGCTGACAAGGGGTAAGAAACCACCATGAAAAGTGGGAAAGCTTTACAGAAGACAGATTCCTTATCCAATACCTATGAGTCTAGCCTATAATATATCACACAATTATTGTAAATGACTTCCTGGCGTGGCAGGCTCCACCTTCTGCATGACACTATCCTGGCTTTCTTTTTCACTTCGACCTTGCCTCATTCGGTTGCCTAAAGGTTATTCATTAGTCTTAAACAATCTTGACCACGTGGTCTCTCAAAGATTCTGAAAAAGCATATAGCTCTGCATGTTTTTCAACTGCATCTAAATTTTTTTTCTCCATAAGCTTCAACAGTCACAAAGGGCATAATTTCCCTTTGCAATGTTAAAAATATTATGTGTTAAAAATACTGATATTTTAGAGCAAAACTGTAACATCCCTCTTTAAAGGGTAAAAATTTTATTCTAAAATAAGTTAGTATTATAATTATTTTTTTTAAAGATTGGCACTTGAGCTAACATCTGTTGTCAATCCTTTTTTTTCCTTCTTCTTCTTTTTCTCCCCAAAGCCCCCCAGTACATAGTTGTATCTTCTAGTTGTGAGTGCTTCTAGTTGTGCTATGTGGGACGCTGCCTCAGTATGGCTTGATGAGTGATGCCATGTCCGTGCCCAGGATCCAAACTGGCAAAACCCCGGGCTGCCAAAGCAGGACGCATGAACTTAACCACTAGGCCATGGGGCCAGCCCCGATATAATTATTAACATATAATTAATGAAAGCAATAGACTTCAAACTGCTCATCTGACTGGCGCCTCAGAGGTTATTACACCAGAGGTCCTCATGGCAGAGGTCCTCACAGCAGATGTTATCACATCAGAGGTCATCAAACCAGAGGTCCTCACACTAGAGGTCAATGCATCAGAGGTTATTAGAGCAGAGGCGATTATACCAGAGGTCATCACACCAGAAGTCCTGACACCAGAGGTCCTCACGGCAGAGGTCCTCAAAGCAGACATCATCACACTGGAGGTCATCACATCAGAGGTCATCACATCAGAGGCTATTAGACCAGAGGCTATTACTTCAGAGGTCATCACACCAGAGGTCATCACATCAGAGGTTACTGCAGCACACTAAGACTCAGGATAAGAGAGAGGTGTGTCTTTTGTCTGGAAGAGTGGCAATTCTGTAAGGGGAGGTGGTAATGGAAAATAAGCCTGAATCACTGATATAATTATGTTTTTCCTAATGTAGCACCAGTTTTTGAGAAGTAAAAGTACAGCTAACATTAACTGTTTTGTGTTGTGTTACTCTATTAGTTTTAGTGAACAAGCTTACCACAGACTGCCCAAAGACTTGCGCAAGCTCTTCAGATGCAAGCAGATCTCTTAAAAGAAAAGGGCATTCCTTCCCAATCAGTAAAAATACCTAAAATTCAAACAAAAACTGTATAATGATTGCATTATAATGAGCCAAATGATGTTAAGAAAAAAGTCGCCCATAAAGCAACTCTTTGGACAAAAGAAGAAAGAAAAGTACTAAAGATACCAATGTTTCGATTTTATAATCATTCAAAAAGAAAAATATTTAAAATCTGTGCCAAATGATTTTCTTTTACTGGAAACAATAATCAAAATCAAGAAATTTGAGTGCAACTGTAGAATGGTTTAACGTTCATTTAGATACTTTAATGGACCAACAATGAAAGAGTTCTCATACTTACATCACCCAAGGTTCGTTCCAGACATGATGTCAGCTTCATTAAGCCGAGAGAAATAGCAGGGGATTGACGACTTTCCAAAGCGTCAAATACTTCAGGAAATAACTGTTTAGAATAAGACATACGTTAAATTTGCGCTTAGTGAGAAATATTTCTCAAAGTAACAATACCATCAATGAAATTCAAACCTCTAAAGATTTCAGTTGGCGTATTTTAATGACTTGTTTGGTATGGGTAAACATTTTCTACATAAACATAGTATCAAAAGAATCAAGAAAATATTTTAATATCTGAGGAGTTTTTTGAAAGTTCTCTCTATATTTAAATGTTTGTTAAAAGCAATAAGTCTGGCATAACTGTAAATTGAAACGTCAAATATTTTGACCTAAATCTTATTTCCTGTTTTGATTAGTTCTTAAAAATAAACATAAGGCAGCTCACCCTGCCACTCATGAGAGCTATTACAAAGGGAGAAGCGACGATCCTTCTGCTCTACATTAGGAAATTCAAAGAATTTTACAACAGACTCTTATAGTTACTGCCCTATTGTGGACAAGTGAAATGGTTGGTTTGAACCAACCAACAAACCAACCAAAACAAGGTTTGGGCATGGTCCCAAACTACCCTCCTCCCTTCCATTCACCCTCGCCAAACCAAGCATCCTCATCTCCAGTCTCTGGGCCCACTGTCTCAAGAATGCCTTACTATCCATCCACAAGGTCTTTCCTTTTTCTGGAGCAGTCCATTTTTCTCTGTCCCAGGACAGTGCCCATGCACCAAGCTAGCTCCTCAGCCCTCCATTCTGATCCTGCATCCAAAACCTTCTTCTGTTCAAAGGATGTGCCTCTCAGCTGAGGCTTCGATGACCGCAGAACAGTCCCAAGTTGCCCTGTGACCCTAAGCCTTCTTCACAGTTGGAAGGCCCTGAGGATGGAGACCCCTTTAAAATTAGCAAGTAACAAGGGCCTCTAAGTGGAACTTGCAAAGTCTTTTCTTTCTAAAGGTTGTTTAAAAGCCAAACCTCTGGAAAACTTGTCCATTGGAGCCATGGTGCATATCGAATTTCAAACTGCCCCCTGGTCAGAGATAACAAATGTATGTGGACGGCCTCACACACAGGGCCCAGCAGCCTCACGCTTCCCCAGTAATCCAGACCCTGGGCTTCAAGGACAAGAAAACAAGTTTTAGTACCACAGACCCATACCAAGTGATGAAAAATGTCTAAATTATCAAAGGAAAATTGCTTTATGAAATTTCCACAAAATCAACAACCAGTTTATAGTTGAAGTTACACTAAAGATACTCATATATTGTTGGAAATAAGTTACATAGTGTTTATCTGACTGTAAAAGAAAAATATACTGTCAGTAGAGAATCTGGAAAATAAAGGTTCAAACGAGAGAAAAAACATTTCCTTCAATTTCTTTACTTGCATATAGGTTTATACAAAATCAGGTTCATACTGTATATATATTATATTTTAACCTGACTTTACTTTTTACTGAACATTATTAGACTGTGAGATTCCCAATGAAATTATTTTAGAACATATCTATAAGATGAATATTTTGTTGTTTTCATTTTTTTGATAAGTTTGGAGCTGAACATTCACACGGTGCTCAACGAAAAAATTTAAAAGGTGAGTCTCCCTCCTGGCCGCCCGATTCTCCTTCCTATAGCAGAACTGTTACTAATTCCTTGGGTAATCTTGGAAATACTTATACTTACACAAGCAAATACAAATACATGCCCCTCCTATTTTTTTACATAGCCATATAGCTAACAGAGATTTCTGAATCAAAAAGATGGGCCCCCTCGTTCTTTCTCACTACTGCAAATATTCCCTTACGTGCATTTTTCCTAACTAACTTAACCAATCCCCTACTGCCTGACATGTGGCTGTCTCCAGTGTTTCTTCTTTTTTGCTACCTCAAAATGCTGCAAAGAGGAGCCTGCACAGACACCACTTTCATACCTGTAAATATGCCTGACTCCAATTCCTGGATGGAATTGCTGGGCCAGAGCACATTCGTTTGTAATTTTTATAAGTATTATGAAATTTTCCAACCCCAATCCCTGCTCCAAAAAATGTCCAAGAATGTGCAGAAGACCTTTAAAATAACTGTGTAATGCATTACTGGTCATTTCATACCCTTAATTCATGTGACTTCTACTTTCTTCCCTTTTCCCCCTGGATTACTGGCCTCGAGCTGAGATCTGTGTCATGCACAGCCCCTCCACCCCCCACTGCCTCCCAACCCCTCCTTCTCACACAGCATTTTCTGGGCCCAGATTTTTGTTAACTCTTCTATGCGTCTCTGGACTCATTCTCTTGCTTTTCACACTGATTCCTGTTCTCTTTTGAGTTAGGCCTGCATTACAACATCCTCTAATCAAAAGCAGCAATGGTCAGAAAGGGACACTTTACAGATCGAGGTATTTTAAATGCAACAGTTGTGGGGCAGAGAAAGTACAAACCTGACTCTGTATAAAGCACACAGTCTGTAATTGTCTGCCAGCACACTTCACCACTCTGAGTTACAATACTATTGATATCACAGCGTTCTCTGACTTCAAACCCAAGTTTACATATCATATCATACACTGAGGGAGACAGACAGGTGGTAATAGGATCCTCTACTAATACCTGAAATATAAAACATAGAAGACACTGTTTAACAGGAAATAAAAACAGAGGACTATTAATTATATATTTAAATCATGAGGAAATTCTATTCTATCTTAAGTACAGACTATACTCAGGTATAGCTACTGTCAACACACTTTCTGGCTATCATGAAAGCTGTATGATTAAAGCATTGTGATGAAATATAAAGATACTTTGCATATTTTCAAATTAAAATGTGAAGATTTAAAATTATTTTATTAATTACAATATTTGTTAAGATATGAGTTTACAGGAGCTCAATGTGTTTTACAGACGAGCACGTTACTCCTTTCAGCATTCCTTTACTATCCCAAAGTTATCAAAATAAGCCTTTTTTTATGGGCAGTGGGAAAGCAGAAAACCAAGCATAATATACTAAAACAGAAGTAAAAAGCACACCTCTGATCCCTACGTTATGTAAAAGGCAGCAAACCACACTGCTTTTTCATGAAGGATTAAACAAAACCAAAATCCTCATAATTATCTCCTCACTACACTAAGATCATCCTATAAACCTGTGTTCACATTCTGGGTCTGAAACTGACCTAGGCGGCGTCTGCGTTCTAGCAGTAGTGAGGTAGTCCTGCCAGCTCCCTGAATCGGGAAGCTGGCCAGTTTAATTCCTCCACGCTGTTAAGCATTGCCTTGTCACCTTGTTCCCTTGTCCTGTTCCCCAGAAGCTTCACTTCCCACTCTCAGCCCTGGCTGTCAACTGATCCTAGCACATGAAACTTGTGTGAATATTCAGTGATTCTCCATGACTCTGCAGACCACAGCTTACTCAACGAGTCAGGGCACTCGAAGGGACACTGCAAGACAGCAGGGGGAAGAAGGGACTTGCTCCTGCAGCCTGGGGACTTCCTGTCCACTTTCTATTACTTTGAGCGTTGCCCCAGCAGCAGCAGTGCCCCCTGCTGCAGCAGCTGAATCCAGCCTGCAGTTTTCCCGACACTTGTAGGCCAAGCTTCCACACTGTGCCCCCGCAAGAGACACATCACCACCTGTCCAGTGCCACCTCAAGAGCCTGCTTCCCACTCGCCAGCCCCTCCACGTAGCTGAGCAGCACAACTGCCTCCTTAGAGATCTGAGTTTGAGTACTTGGGGACCTTTCTCTAAGTTTCTAAGTTTTAAAATTCCCACCACTTTTCTTAGTTTCCTCGGTCCTATGGGTAGTGACTACTTGGCCAGCTGCCATCTCCACGATACTTTCAGAGATCTCTTTTTATCCTTTTAGATATCTAGTTAACAACGTTATACCTAGTTAACTCTTTATATTAAATTCTCTCAGTTCAAAAAAGATATAACACTAAAGGGTTATTTTCACATCAAAAGGGATTCCTTGAATTTTTAAAAAGCATTCGAACTCTAAAGGAATGGGCTGTGGTTCTGGAGTGACAGGTGGCAGGCAGAAATGATACTGTCACACAAAAGCCCATCTACCACACTACTAAAGCCAGCCGTGGACATGGCAACTGAAGTTTTGAGAAAGGTTTTTGAAAAACAAAGGTCAAGCAATGGATTGGAGTACATGAGGAGGCCATTTGGTGTAAAATTAACTCAGCCTGACCTTGCTTTCCAAAAGGGCTTGACATGGCCATCGAGCATGTATTACGTATGTGCTTTAAGCGTTTGCTGTGTCCCAAAGACAAGAACAAATACCCTTAAGATAAAGATGCAACTGCCCCCAACTTGGCATTTCCTTAAGGATGAGCATCTCTCCCTACACCAGGAACTGATTGCTGCGCTCAGCCTGTGATCACTCAGCTCCAAACAACAGACCCGCTGCCTGCTGTGTGAACAGCAGTGCTGTGCCAGCTGGGCAATCTCCCAGCTACTGTAAAAGGGACATTCCAATCACACGTGATAACGCTCTTCGGTGGGATTTAACCACTCTGCACACCCCACTTTGGCGCCCTTCCTTCCTTGGGGAAGGAAGAGCCCGGGCTAGCCCTCAGATCTGGCTCATAACAAACTCACCCCAATTTTGATCTATAGCTTGGTTATGGATTATCTGCCTCAACATCTTTCTTTGGGTTGTGGCTGCCCTATCAACACAGTTGCCCCTCAGCCTCAACCAAACTGTAAGACCCTGGAGCACAGAGACTAGGTCTTACACAGCCTTGCACCCCAAGGCCATGGCGTAGCTCCTGGCGCACAATAAGTGATAAGAGTTACTGAATGGTTGGCTCCTCCTACCCTGGGCTGAAACGCACTCCAAGTCTCCCCACCCTCAGCCACTGGCTACCAACAGACGCACAATTCCAGAAGTTGGCTTTTAGATGAACTTTTCAGCCCATACTCTCTTGGACAAGACCTCACTGTTAATGAAGAAATAAAATCGAACGTCAAATAAACAGATGAGACGCTGCAATACTTGAACTGTCCCATGTACTAGTCACGAAGGTGGGTCCTCCCACCAGCAGCCACAAACCCTGGGCGCCTGCAAGTGCACGCACACGTGGGCAGCCACCCACACCCTTATCCTGACTCCTCACTGGCTGCCCAGAGCCCCGGGCTCTGGAGCAGTAAGGCTCAAATCCAAATTCTTCCTCCGACTCTTTCTACCTCTTGCCTTGCAAGTTATTTAACGTGTCTGAGCCCAGTGTGAACTGTCAATTGTGCCAAATACCATCACCTTCCGGGGCTGCAGGCACTACAGATAATACGTGAGGAGTACCTAGCACGCAGCACTCAAGACGCAGAGCTATGGCTAACACTGACGACAGACGTCTGACGTCTGACGTCCCAAGGCGGTAACGAGTACAGCCCTCCCCGGCGTGCGGTGCGCAGCCGCCCGCGAGACTCGGCGACTGGGCTCCAGTCGTCACCGGACAGCCGCGGACTCACGGCGACGGCACGTGGGCGCGCGGAGGCGGTCCTGGCGGCGACGCAGAGAAGCGACACGCGGGGACGAGCGCGGGGAGAACGCGCCGCCGTCGCGCGCTCGGCCGCACGCCCGGCGCCGGGTCACGCGTTAGAGCCCGTCCGTCCCCGCGCGCGTGCGCACGGCGTCACGCTAATCCTCACACCCTCTGTTCGCCCGCGTGGCCCAGGGAGCTGACAGGGAGGGGGCCCGGAGAACAAGCGCCGGTGCCCCCTCACGCCGGGAGCCGACAGCGCGGGAGAGGGGACCTGCGCAGACGCAGACACGAGGGGGCCCGGAACCCCGCCCAGGAGCCCGCTTGGAGCCGGTGGGATGGGCAGACCCTCCCGCGCCCCCCGCCAAGGCCGCCCCGCCAGAGGGGCGCGGCCAGCACGGCGGCGGGCGCCGGGCCAGCACGGGCGCGCTTCCCGC
The DNA here is from genome assembly GCF_021613505.1 of Equus quagga. Classification (NCBI taxonomy): domain Eukaryota; kingdom Metazoa; phylum Chordata; class Mammalia; order Perissodactyla; family Equidae; genus Equus; species Equus quagga. The sequence continues at coordinate 886,038 of NC_060274.1, forward strand.
CCGCTCTACCTCCATGACTTCCGGCTCCTGGCCGCCGGCGCCGCGGGATGACGCACGGAGCGCTCCGCCCCTACCCTGCCTCCCTCTTGCGCTCACGTCCGGCGGGAGCGGCGCATGCGCGAGACCTGCGCTCTCGCGGGAAGCTGCAGAGACGTTGAGGGCGGACGCGGACGGAGGAGCTGGGCGTCTCGGAGCGCGGGCCAGGATGGAGAAGCGAGGCCGAGGCGGGAAGCTGCCGGCAAACCAGCCCGCTCAGCAGCCACCGTCGACGCCTCGGAAAGAGAGGAGGCCGAGCATGTTCGAGAAGGAGGCCGTGAGTGCGGCGACGGCGGGGGGCTCCCCGGCAAGGGCGGCGGGGCGCTTCCGGTGCGGAGCGGAAGTCCGCGGGCCCGCCCTGAGGCCGCGTGCTGGCGGACCGCGGTGGAGTCCGCGTTCCCGGGTCGGAAGAGCCGACGAGGCCGTCTGCGACCCTCTCCAGACTTCTCAGCCTACGGGTTTCCTAAGCGTTTTGTCCCTCTTCACGGGAATACGTAATTGCAGTGTATCTGGTGGCATCTCACAAGCCAGAGGCGGTCTTACCCGAAAGGAGCGAGTGTGGTGGATTGAAGACAAGACAGGTGTCTGAGATGCCAGCGGAGCGATGAGATGTTACGAGATCTTGAAAACAGCAGCACTGTCGGTGTTGGAAGAGTATACAGGAGGAAAAAGTTAAATTGAAAATGTCCTGCACCTTATCTTGTCTGAAACTGTAGGAAATGCCATTCGATTTCATTGGTGGTGTAACCCTGGGGTTTCTATGTGACCCATCACTGTAATCGAGATTCACCTTTTATGGAGACTTTAAGGGGGAAAAGTTTGTGCAGTGAGACGAAACTGTGCGATGATAGGGCTGAGACCAGAACCAGTGCTCCGGGCTCCTGGTCCACGCGTCTGTGTGGTCTCCTTTCATCACCAATTCATGGGACCCGTGATTGATAGGGAGGAGGGAAGATAACAGGTAAAACACTAATTTTTAGAGATCCTAAAACATTTCAAGTGTCAAAAAGAGAATTCTCAAAAAAAGGTCGTGGCAGTGTTTGAGGTTCCAGTGACAGGTCTTTGATGTCTGCATTTTGCAAAGGAAAGAACAAACCAAAGTAGGAGAAAAAAATGGGGCGAGTTCACACAACTGAGAAAAAGCAGAGCCAGGCTAGAAACCTTAACCTGTGGAACTTTAAATGTTGTGCCCTCAGAAACTGCTGCATTGCCTCACAATAAGTGAGTAACAGATAGGTCACCTGCAGTAAAGAAAAATGTATTTTGAGGCAGACAGAGGTGTCTTTTATAAACTTCGAGTCTGCCAAAGGTCTGAAGTCTTGAAAAATGAGTAAACCTGAATCCAAAAGGAGGACACACATCGGTACACTTGGTATATAGCCAAAATCTGGGCAGAAGGGGATACAGACCAAGGCAGTTCTTGTTTATATGATCTGGATGTGATCAACTGTAGGTGTCCTTAAAATCTAGGCTTCTACACATAAGAAATGTGAATAGATGAATAGTTGGGAAGATGCTGAGAAGGGATTCCGCAAATGCTCAGTAGATGTCTGAGGACAGTGAGCCAACTTTCAGGTGGCTGATAATTCCCATGTTCCTGGGCATAGGAAAAATTAGGACATACAATTCAGTCAATATAAACATCTTTTGACTTTAGCTTGCATCCATTTCTTTTCTAGTAGGGGGATCTTGATTTTCCTTTGGAGAATTAATGCATCCCCCATTGGGTAGCATTTCAGTGGGACTGTCAGTCAGTTTCCTTAACTGTATGGTGAGAATAAGACCAAAACTAGGCTAATTAGATGAACTCTTCCTGGAGTGATGCAAGAAACTGCTTTAGTTTCATCCATATTGAGGGTGACCTGCTGAAGTGGTTCGTGTCTGGTTCTTCAGCCTTCTCTTTCATTCTGTGAGCTTCTCCATGTCTTCCCAATTAATACAGCTTTGCTTAACAAGAATGATTTCTTATTTCTTACAACCAAAGATCCCAGAACGTTAAACGCATTACAAAAAGTTGAAAACTTGATTAGTCTCACTTGTGTACATTTGAAAATCTTAAATACTGGAAAATGGCATTTAGAAATACACCAATGTAATGGCATTCCATGACCAAGCTTGGTTTATTCTAGGATTATAAGTACCGTTAACGTAAGGAAATGCCTTATCAATAGGTTGAATAATTAAACTCAGGTTGTTTTAGTAGATGCCAGAAGTTGATCATATTTAAAACGTATGCCTAGTTTTCAGAAGTGATTACAAATATTCTTCCTTAATAAAGGGATGAAATACTCTTAGTAAAGAGAATACTAAATTGGAAGGCCAATATGATACATAAGGAAGAAATGTAGAGAAGTGAGTTTTCAGCATAATGGAATGTTGTTTTCACACAGCAGGTGCATGCCCTCTCCTCAAGGGAATCATTGTGGTTGGGAGCCACTGTTTATGGTGCAGTGTAGTTGTATCCCTTGAGTATATTGTGGGGAGAAAGAAGATAATTACCCTAGGGAACTTTCTCTTAATGAAAAACACCAAGATAAATATTTTGTTTTTAAGAGGTTTAGGGAGCTAGTAATGCTTCTCTTCCCCAACTAAAACATAAAGCAGCCTGGCAGATGGTGAAAATAGTAGATTTATTTCTGATAAAGGACTGCTTCTGGCAGCCAACATGAATAACTCCTACCAGAAGCTGCTGAAAATAACAATGTATGAAGCAGTTGTTTCTATCAGTTGGTTGTAAGGCCAGACACAGTAGTGATCTCTGAGAGGGGAACAGAAAGGTGAGGCCCAGGATTTCCCCTAACTTACTGCCTGGTGAGGGATTCCAGCTCACATCTTATGGAGAGGTCACCCTTAGTTGAGAAGGATTTGGGAACCAAGATAGGCCAAGGTGTTATGAGTCTGCAGAATAGAGTATTAGCAGAGAGCTGTACAAACAGCTTCAGAGATGTGCAGAGGATTTTCCTCAAGTCTTCAGATTAGTGCATCAGGTGAGGAAACCACCTGTGGCCAGAGAAAGAATCACTCAGAGGAGCAGGAAAAAATCCTTGGACTTATGTGAAATAGTTGGTGTTCCCACCAGGAAGAATGGAAAACCATGTAAATCACAAGAGATTGGTTAGAGTGCTGAGAAGTGTGTTATCTCAGTACTGTGGGGGAAAATAGCCCTACACTTGAAGATTTCTCTAACCTGGCCTTTCAAAGCTCAAAAACAAGCCTCAAGAGAATTTAACTCTTTCCAAGTTACTACATTCTAGAAGAAAGTTCAAGAATATTTACAAGGGTACAAAAATGTATGCAAATAAGGTAAATTCACAATGTGTGTCCAATTAAATATTAGTAGACCTACAAAGAAGCAGGAAAATACAATGCAAAATGAGAAGAGACAAGCAATAAAACACCCGGAAATGATGCGGGAGAGAATTAGTTACTAATTCTCTAGTACTAAAAAAAGATACTAAAGCAGTTATGAAACAGTTGTATTATATTAGTTTTTATCAAATTAGTTATATAATATTTATATTATAAAACAGTTTTTACATTCTGTATGTTCAAGCATGTAGAGGAAAGATTGAGCAAGCTAAATCAAAATCAAACTTCTACAGATGAAAAATACAGTGTCATATGTAAAATATAATGAATAGAATTAACAGCAGATTTGACAATACAGAACAAGGGATTCGTGAAGTTAGAGACAGCAATGGAAATAAAAGCCTGAAAAAAAAAATTAGGAGACATCAACGAGCTATGGAAAAATTTCAGGCAAAAATTTTGTTCTTATGTTTTGAGTCCCCAAGTGACGAGAGGAAAGAGGACAGACAAAAAAAAAAATTGAAGAAATAATGGGTGAGAAGTTTCCAAATTTGATGAAAACTAGAAACCCACAAATCAAAGAAGCTTGATGAATTTCAAGCACAAGAAACATGAAAAAATTATGCTGAGTCATAATAGTCAAATTGCTTAAAATCAGTGATTTAAAAATTTAAAGGCATGCTAAAGCAATCCTGAGAAAAAAGAACAAAACTGGAGGCGTCAGGATCCCTGACTTTAAAACATACTACAAAGCTACAGTAATCAAAATAGTGTGGTACTGGTACAAAAATAGGTGCGCACATCAGTGTAATAGAATTGAAAACCCGGAAATGAAACCACGCATCTATGGGCAGCTAATCTTTGACAAAGGAGCTGAAGGTATACAATGGTGAAAAGAAAGTCTTTTCAACAAATGGTGCTTGGGAAACTGGACAGCCACATGTAAAAGAATGAAAATTGACCATTGTCTTTCACCATTCACAAAAGTAAACTCAAAATGGATGACAGACCTGAAGGTGACACCTGAAACCATAAGGCTTCTAGAAGAAAATGTAGGCAGTACACTCTTTGATATCAGTATCAAAAGGATCTTTTGGGACACCATGTCTTCTCAGACAAGGGAAGCAATAGAAAGAAGAAACAAATGGGACTTCGTCAGTCTAAAGAGCTTTTTCAAGGCAAAGGAAAACAGGATTGAAACAAAAACAACCCTCCAATTGTGAAAAAATGTTTGCAAGTCGTACATCCAACAAAGGGTTAATCTCCATAATATATAAAGAACTCACACAACTCAAAACAAAACATCAAACAACCTGATCAAAAAATGGGCAGGGGACTTGAACAGGCATTTCTCCAAAGAAGATATACGCATGGCCAATAGGCACATGAAAAGATGCTCATCATCGCTGACCATCAAGGAAATGCAAATCAAAACTACACTAAGATATCACCTTACACCTGTTAGAATGGCAAAAATAACCAAAAGAAAAAGTAGCAAATGTTGGAGAGGTTGCGGAGAAAAAGGAACCCTCGTACACTGCTGGTGGGAATGCAGACTGGTGCTGCCACTGTGGAAAGCATTATGGAGATTTCTCAAAAAATTAAAAATAGACACACTGTATGACCCAGCCACCCAACTACTGGGTATCCAAAGAACTTGAAATGAGGGATTTCAAAAGTCCCATGCACCCGTCTGTTCATTGCAGCGTTATTTACAATAGCCAAGACATGGAAGCAACCTAAGTGCCCATCAACTGATGATTGGATAGAGAAGATATGGTATGTATGTATATATATATATATATATATACACACACACACACACACACAATGGAATACTACTCAGCTATAAAAAAGGATAAAAGTGTCCCATTCACAACAGCATGGATGGACCTTGAGGGTATTATGTTCAGTGAAATAAGCCAGATAGAGAAAGACAATCTGTATGACTCCACTCATATGTGGAACGTAAACATGTAGACAAAGAGAACTGATTAGTAGTTACCAGGGGAAAGGGGGTCTGGGGGTGCGCATGAAGGGTGAAGTAGTGCACCTACAACATGACTGACAAACAATAATGTACAACTGAAATTTCACAAGGTTGTAAACTTATCATAATCTCAATAAAAAGTTTTAAAAAAATTTAATGGCAACTAGAATAAAAAAACTTCAAGTACAGTTGTGCATCGCCTAACAATGAGGATGTATTCTGAGGAATGGGTTGTTAGGTGATTTTGTCATTGTGCAAATATCATAGGGTTTGCTTACACAAACCTAGATAGTAGAGCCTACTACACACCTAGGCTGTATGGTTTACCCTATTGCTCCTAGGCTAGGAACCTGTACAGCAGTTTATTGTACTGAATACTGTAGGCAATTGTTACACAATGGTAAGTATTTGTGTATCTAAACATAGGAAAGATATAGTATAAATATGGCATGAAAAATTTAAAAAATGATGCATCTGTGTAGAACATTTACCATGAATGGAATTTGCAGGACTGGAAAGTGGTCTGGGTGAGTGAGTGAGTGGTGAGTAAATGTGAAGGCCTAGGACATTACACTACCATAGACTTTATATGTACACTTAGGTCACCATAAGTTGATTTTTAAAAATGCCTTTAATAATAAATTAAGCTTAGCTTACTGTAGCTTTTTTACTCTATGAACTTATTTTTTTAACTTTTTGACTCTTGCAGTAACGCTTAGCTTAAAACACACATTGTTCACCTGTACAAAGATATTTTCTTTATATCCTTATGCTATAGGCTGTTTTCTTTCTTTAAATTAAAAAAAAATACTTTTTATTTTTTTGTTGTTAAAATCTAGGACACAGCGCATGCATTAGCCTACGCCTACACTGAGTCAGGAACATAAATATCACTAATGATCCCTACCTCCACATCTTGTCTCACTGGAAGGTTTTCAGGGGCAGTAACAGATGGAGCTGTCATCTCATATGATAAAGCTTTCAGATGGAATACCTCCTGAAGAACCTCCCTGAGGCTCTTCTTAAGGAGGTGTCACTCTTTTCAGAAATATGTCCATGGTGGTTTGCTTGATTTGTTTCTTTTTTTTTTCATCATAGATTTGCTTATAAGCAGATAATGCACCATGAACATTCCTGTCAATGAAAACTTTTTGGTGTTCCAGTCCATGTTTTCAGACTTTTTTAGGAGCTTGTTGAAGTCTGTAATAGCTTTTGCTAAATCCTTCACTGTAAATTTTCTTGAGAGTTCTTTTTCTTCTCCTCCAGTTTCCTTTTCTCTTGCCCCTGCATTCCTGTGCGTGTTCAGCTATGCATTCCTGTTCCAATTCCAATAACTTCTTATTAGTCAATTCCATAGGAACCATCTTTGGGCGCTCCTCAATGTCATCCTCATTCACCCAGGTTAAAGTTGTTTGCAATCTCAACCACAACCTTATTGATGTTTGCAACCCTCTCATCCATCTCAGGTCGTTTGAAATCATGGAAAAACCTTTGAAGTGTCTCCTTCTAGATATCATTTATGTACTTGGAGGGACATGACCCCAAGCCGAAACAACATTCGTGATGCAGTCATAAAGATTGTAATCCTCCCAGAATTGCCTTAGTGTATTCCTCAGTTGCAGCAATACCCTAGACAAAGGTCGTCCTCAGGTAGTAGGCCTTAAAAGATACTATAACTCCTTAGTCCATTGGTTGAATCAAAGATGTGGTGTTTGGAGGGAGAAATTCCACTTTGATATTGGGATAAGCATCAGCAATAAAAGAATGATGTTTAGGAGCGTTATCAACAATGAGGAAAATCTTGAAAGGTATGTTATTCTCCAAATAGTATTTCTCCATTTCACTGGCGTAGCTGTCAGGAGATTGTCTTGGAAGAGGAGCTAGGTTAGCCATAACTTCTTATTGCTCCTATAGGACACTGGGAGTGTGCGCTTATTGATATGTTTGAAGGCCTTGGGGTTCTCAGTGTGACAGGTCACAAAGGGTTTCAATTTGGAGCATGCAACATTACCCCTAAGCAAGACTGTTATCTTGTCCTTAAAAGCCTTGAAACCTGGCATTGACTTTGCCTCATTATAGAGGAAAGTCCTTTCAGACATCCATTTCGAGAATAGGGAGGCTTTATTCCATATTGAATGTTTGCTCTGGCAGGTAGGCAATTTCCCTCCACAATCAGCTGATCTACAGTTTCCAAATGTTCTTAGCTGCCTTCACATTGGCATTCACAGAAGTGCCACTCATTATCACATTGTGTAATGAATAACTCTTCTTGCATGGTTTAAACCACCCAGAGCTAGGAGTAAATTCAGCATTGTAATTTAGTCCAGCCTTTTCTTTCAACTTTGCAAATGAACTTTTTGGTCTGGCTGTGATAAACATGGTGCTGAGAGAGACACACGTCTGTGTCTGGTCTTCAGTCCAGGTCATTAGAAGTTTCTCCATGTCTGAGGTAGGCCATGCTTGAATTTTTGGTAGTCTTGCCTTCAGTGAAGCAGATCCTTTATCCAGCTTCCACCACTTTGTTCTTCTTTAAGATTGTAGCTATGGTAGAATGGAACATTTGTGACTGGTGAGCAGTAACCATCACTGATTTTCCATCTTCATAGTCCTTAATCACTTTTAATTTTGTTTCCACATCAATCGCTCAACTTGGCCTCTTACTGGCAACATTAGCAGTGTGTTTTGTATGCTTGGGGGCCGTGATGACCAAAACAACATGAGATTTAATTGAGCACAAGAGAAAATGATGCGATCAAGGGACTCAGTAAACATGTATGAGGCTGCTGCTGGTGTAACATGGCATACTGTTTTACAATAAGCTTTTTATGGGTAGAAAGAGTATGCTCTAAAGCAACAATAAGAAGTATAGTAAATACATAAACCAGTAACATAGTTTATTATTATCAAGTGTTATGTACTGTGCATAATTGTATGTGCTATACTTTTGTATAACTGGCACCACAGTACATTTGTTTACACCATCACCACAAAACATAAATAATGTGTTGTGCTGCAACACCATGATGACTAGAATGTCTCTAGTTGAATTTTTCAGTTCCATTATAATCTCAGGAGACCACCATCATATGTGCTGTCCATCACTGCCTGAAACATTGTTATGGTGTGCATGATTGTCCAGGGGAACAAAGAGGAAATAACAGCAGACTTATCAGGAGCAATGCAAGCCAAGAGACGTTGAGGAATCGTCTTTAAAGTACAGAGAGTTCCCAAATTATGATGGCGTGACTTAACGATTTTTTGACAATACAGTGATGCAAAAGTGATAGACATTCAGTAGAAACCATATGTCAAATTTTGAGTTTTGATGTTTTCCCAGGCTAGCTCATGATGCTGAGTAGTGGCAGCAAGCCGAAGCTCTCAGTCAGCCACATGATCCTATGGGTAAACAACTGATACACCCATTCTGTACCCATACAACCATTTTGTTTTTCATTTTCAGTACAGTATTCAGTAAATTACATGAGATATTCAATACTTTATTATAAAATCGGGTTTGAGTTAGATGATTTTGCCCAACTGTAGGCTAATGTAAGTGTCCTGGACATGTTTAAGCTAGGCTGGGCTAAGCTGTTCTAAAAGATACTTTAAAGTATATTTAAAGTTGAAGCAATCATCAATACCCAGTGAAAATATGTTTTAAAAACAAAGGCAAAATAATGAGTTTTTCAGATATATGAAATCTAAAAGAATTCATCACCAAACCTACACTGTCAGAATTGTTAAAGGAAGTCCTTCAAGCAAAAGGACTATGATATGAGATGTAAGTCTTTATCTAAACAAGAAATAGCATTGGGAGTGATAAATAAGTAGAAAAAGATATATCTTTCCTTATTTTTAAATCGATTTAAAGATAGGTGATTAAATCCAAAATAACAACATATTGATGGATTTATACCATTTGTAGATGTAGGATACATGACAATACCAGCACAAAGGCCAGAGAAGTGGGAAGAGGGGAAAGAAGTATGCCATTGTAAAGCACTTATGCTAAACATGAAGTGGTATAATATGACATGAAAGTAGACTGATAAGTTAAAAATACATACTGCAAACCCAAAAACCACCACTGGAAAAGAAGAAAGCTAATAGACCAACAAATGATGTAAGATAGAATCATTAAAAATAATTCAAAATAAAGCAGAAAAAAATAAAGAGAACAAAGAACAGATGGGACAAATCGGAAGCAAAAAACAGTATGATGGACTTAAACTCAATCACATCAACTACATTAAATATAAATGTTATAAATACCCCAATTAAAATTCACATATTATCATTGGCTATAAAAGCAAGGTAAAACTATGTACTGTCTACAAGAAACACATTTGAAGTCTAAATACACAATTAGGTTAAAATGAAAGAATTGAGAATGATATGCCTTGTGAACAATGATCAAAAGAAAGCTGGACTGCCTCTATTATTATCAAAGTACATTTCTAAACAATATGAGAGATAAAGAGGTTCATTTCATAATATTAAGAGGTCACTTCTTCAGAAAGACATGACAATCCTTAATATTTATGCACCTAATGTCAGAGCTTTGAAATACATGAAGTGAAAGCTTTAATTTCTTCTCACAGAAGTAGACATCCATAATTATGGTTGGAAATTTTAACACACATCTCTATCTTGTCCCTCTCTCGATAGTTGATAGAACAAGTAGACAAAAAACTGGTGAGGATACAAAAGATATGAACAATACCATAATCCAACTCAAACTAGTAGACTTTATAGGATAATCCATGCAACCACAGCCAAATAAACATTACTTAGAAGAATAAGTGGAACATTACTAAGAACATGTGCTGGGACATAAAACAAGTCCCAATAACATTAAAAGGATTCAGATTATACAAAGTATGTTCTCTAGACCACAATGGAATAAATTAGAAATCAGTAATAAACATACATGGAAAATTACAAATTGTCTGTAAACTAAATGGCACACTTCTAACTAATCCATGGGTAAAAGAGAAAAATGTTTTAAGCTGAAAATGAAAATACAACATTTCAAAAATTGTAGGGTGTAAGTAAAGCAGTACTTAGAGAAATTTATAGCCTCAAATACTTATATTAGAAAGATTTCAAATCAATAACCATCAGATCAAATTATTTAAAAGAAGACCAAATTAGGCTAAAAGTAAGCAAAAGGAAAGAGATAATAAAAAGGAGAGGAAATAAATGAAATAATAAACTGAAAAGCAATAAAGAAAATCCATGAAACCAAAGATGATCTTTTGGAAAGATCAATAAAATTGGTAAGGTTCTAGCCCAGAGGTTGGCCAACACAGCCTGTGGGTAAAATTTGGTTCTCAGCCTGTGTTTGTACAGCCTGTAAACTAAGAATGGTTTGTCTATTTTCAAAGGGTTATTTTAAAAGAATTGAGGAAGATGGGGAGGTAGTGGAGGGAAAGAGGGAGTTGGAGGAGGAGAAGGAGAAATGAAGAGTCCATATTTGGCCCAAGATGCCTAACATATTTAGCAACTGGCCTTTTGCAGAAAAAGTTTGCCAACACTTGATCAAGCCAGACCAAGCAGGAAAACAATGAAGAAAGATAAATTATTATTACCAGGAATGAAAAGGAGGAATCATTACAGACTTGATAGACATTAAAAGGATCATAAGGAAATACTAAGAACAGCTATGATCGTAAGTTCAACAACGTGGATGAAATGCACAAATTCCTTGAAAGACAGTGTTATGGGATGAATTGTGTTCCCCTAGAATTCATATGTTGAAGTCCTAACCCTCAGTACCTCAGAATGTGAGTGTTTGTGGAGATAGGTCCTTTAAAGAGGTAATTGAGTTAAAATAAGGCTGTAAGAGTGTGCCCTCATCCAGTCTGACTGATGTGCTTAGAAGAGGAGAGGAGGACACAGACACACCATGGCCAAGCATGCACAGTGGGATGACCATGTGAAGAGGCAGCAAGAGGGCAGCCATCTGCAAGAGAGCCTCAGGAGAAACCAACTGTGGGCGCCTTTATCTTGGACTTCCAGCCTCCAAAATTGTGAGCAAATAAATTTGTTGTTTAAGCCAACTGTTCTATGGTATTTTCTTATGGCAGCTCTAGGAAACTAATATACAGACGCACACTACCATAGCTCACTCAAAAAATAATAGATACACTGAATAGCCCATATATCTATTAAAGAAAATTAATTTGTAGTTTAAAACCTCCCCATAAAACAAACTCCAGGCCCAGATGGCTTTTCTGGTGAGTTTCTGCCAAATATTATAGTATTCTGGAAAACTGAAGAAGAGGTAATTCTTTTCAATTCATCTTCTGAGGCCAGCATTACCCTGCTAGCAAAGCCAGACTAATATCAAGAAAACAGACAAATATTCATCATGAACATAGATGCAAAAAACATAACAAAATTATACAAATTAAATCCAACAATATGTAAGAATAAAATATACTGCACTCAACATAGAAACACCTAAACATGTAAAGCAAGTATTAACAGAACTAAAGGAGAAATAGAAAAAAATACAATAAAAGTAGAGGACTTCAATGCCCCACTTACATCAATGGATAGATCACCCAGACAGAAAATCAATAATGAAACATTGGCCTTAAATGACACATTAGACCAGATGGACTTTACAGATATACACAGACCATTCCATCCAAAAGCAGCAGAATATACATTCTCAAGTGCACCTGGAACATTCTTGGGGATAGAGCATATGTTAGGCCAGAAAAAAAGTCTTAATAAATTTAAGAAGATTGAAATCATATCAAAAGTCTTTACCAATCACAATGGTATGAAACTAGAAGTCAATTACAAGAAGAAAACTGGAAAATTCACGAATATATGGCAATTAAACAACAACTGGGTAAACAAGAAACCAAAAGAGAAATTATAAAATACCTTTAGACAGGGCTGGCCCTGTGGCCAAGTGGCTGAGTTCTCACACTCCACTTCAGCTGCCCAGGGCTTTGCCGCTTCAGATCCTGGGCGTGGACATGACACTACTCATTAGGCCATGTTGAGGTGGTGTCCCACATGCCACAACTAGAAGGACCCACAACTAAAATATACAACTATGTACTGGGGGGATTTGGGGAGGAAAAACAGAAAAAACAAAAGATTGGCAACAATTGTTAGCTCAGGTGCCAATCTTAAAAGAAAAAATACCTTGAGACAAATGTACATGCAAATACAATATACCAAAATTTATGGGATGCAGCAAAAGGAGTTCTAAGAGGGAAGTTTATAGCTGTAAATGCCAACCTTAAGGAGGAAGAAAAATCTCTAACAACCTAACTTTACGCCTCAAGGAACTAGGAAAAGAAGAGTAAACAAAGCCCAAAGTTAGTAGAAGGAAGGAAATAACAAAGATCAGAGTGTAAATAAATGAAATAGAAACTAAAAAGACAATAGAAAAGATCAGTGAAACTGAGAGCTGGTTCTTTGAAAAGAAACAAAATTGGCAAACCTTTAGCTAGAGTCACAAGGAGAAAAAGAGAGAGCTTAAACAAATAAAATCAGAAATGAAAGAGGAGATCTTACAACTGATACCACAGAAATACAAAAGATGATAAGAGGTTACTATGAACAAGTACATGCTAACAATTTGGACAATCTAGAAATAGGTAAATTCCTAGAAACATAAAACCTGTAAGACTTAATCATGAAGAAATAGAAAATCCAAACAGAGCAATTACTAGTAGGAAGATTAAACTAGTAATCAAAAGCTCCCCAAGAAACAAAAGTCCAGGACAAGACAGCTTGACTGGTGAATTCTACCAAACATTCAAAAAAGAATTAATATGAATTCTTCCAAAAAATACAAGAGGAGTGAACACTTCCAAATTCATTTTATGAGGCCAGAATTACCCTGAGACCCAACCAGACAAGGACACCACAAGAAAAGAAAATTATAGGCCAACATCTCTGATGAACATAGATGCAAAAATCCTCAACAAAATACTAGTAAACTGAATTCAACAATACATTAAAAAGATCATACATCATGATCAAAGAATTATTAGAGGATGCAAGGATGGCTCAACATCCCCCAAATCAATGTGATACACCACATTAACCAAATGAAGGATAAAAATCAAATGATCATATCAATACATGCAGAAAAAGCATTTGACAAAATTCAAGATCCATTTATGATAAAAAGCTCTCAACAAAGTGAGTACAGAGGGAATGTATCTCAACCTACTAAAAGCCAAATATGACAAACCCACAGGTAATATCATATTCAATGGTGAAAAGCTGAAAGCTTTCCCTCTAAGATCAGGAAAAAGACAAGGATGCACACTCTTTCCATTTTTATTCAACATAATATTGGAAGTTTTAGCCAGAGCAATTAGGCAAGAAAAAGAAATAAAATGCATCCAAACTTAAAATGCAGAAGTAAAACTCGCTATTTTTATGACATAATAGTGTATATACAAAACCCTAAAGACTCCACCAAAAGACTTAGAACTAATAAATAAATTCAGCAAATTTTTAGGATACAAAATCAATATAAAAAATCTATTACATTTCTATACACTAATAACTATCAGAGAAATTAAGAAAACAATCCCATTTACAATTGCAACAAAAAGAATAAAATACCTAGGAATAAATTTAACTAAGGAGGTGAAAGACCTGTACACTGAAAAACTGTAAGAACTGATAAAAGAAATTGAAGAAGACATAAATAAATGGAAATATAGTCCATGCTCATGAACTGGAAAAATTAATATTGTTATAATTTCCATACTACTCAAATCAATCTACAGATTCAATGTAGTCCTTATCAAAATTCCAATGGCATTTTTCAGAGAAATAGAACAAACAATCCCAAAATTTGTGTAGAACCACAAAAAAACCAAATAGCCAAAGCAGTCTTGAGAAAGAAGAACAAAGCTGGAGTCTTCATGCTCCCTGATTTCAAACTATATAATGAAGATAGTAATCAAAACAGTATGGCCTTGGCATAAACACACACTCATATATCAATGGAACAGAATAGAGAATCCAGAAATAAACTGATGCATATATGGCCAATTAATTTATGACAAAGGAGCCAAGAATATACAGTGTAGAGAGGACAGTCTCTTCAACAAATGGTGTTGGGAAAGCTGGACCACTATATTACTCCACATACACACAAAAAATAACTCAAAATGGATTAAAGTCTTGAATCTAAGACCTGAAACCATAACACTCCTAGAAGAAAACATAGGCAGTAAGCTCCTTGTAATTGTTCTTAGAGATGACTTTTTTTGGATCTGACTCCAAAAGCAGGGAAATGTGATTCAAAATTACGAGCTATTACTTCACACCTGTTAGAATGTTTATTATGAAAAAGGCAAGAGATAACAAATGATGGGGAGGTGGAGAATAGGGAACCCTTGTGCATCATTGGCTGGAATGTAAATTGGTGCAGTAACTATGGAAAACAGTTTTGAGGTTCCTCAAAAAATTAAAAATAGAACTACCATATGATCTAGCAATTCAACCTCTGGATATTTATCCATTGAAAATAAAAACACTAATTTGAAAAGATATATGGACCCCTACGTTAATTGCAGCATTATTTACAATGGCCAAGATATGGAAACACCTTAAGTGTCCATCAATGGATGAATGGATAAAGAAATTGTGGTATACAGATCTTTCTTGAGCTTTGATGGGGTTAAATCCCAATAACCCATTGTAAGTTGAAAATATTCTAAGTCAAATATGCATTTAATACCCCCAGCCTACCGAACATCATAGCTTAGCCAGCCTACCTTAAACACTTACATTAGCCTAAATCAGTTAGGCAAAATCACACAAAGCCTATTTTATAATGAAGTGTTAAATATCTCATGTAATTTATTGAATATTGCACTGAACGTGACAAACAGATTGTTTGTTAAGTGTATTGGTTGTGTTCCCTCATGATTGCATGGCTGACCGGGAGCTGCAGTTCGCTGCCACTGCCCAGCATCTTGAGAGAATATTGTACCATATATCACTAGGCTGGGAAAAAAACAAAATTTAAAATTTGAAGTATGGCTTCTAATGAATGTATATTGCTTTTGCACCATTGTAAAGCTGAAAAATCATAAGTTGAACCATTGTAAGTTGGGGACTATCTATATATATGTAGTGTGATATTATTCAGACATAAAAAAGAATAAAATCTTACCATTGTGATAACATGGATGGACCTTGAGGGCATTATGCTAAGTGAAATAAGTCAGACAGAGAGACAAATACCAAATGATCTCACTTATATGTGGAATCTAAAAAAAACCTTGCTTGTAGATACAGAGAACAGATTGGTGGTTGCCAGATATGTGGGGTGGATAAAATGGGTGAAGGGGGTCAAAAGGTGCAAACTTCCAGTAAAAATAATAATAATATATTATAGCTAAGTGGGGTTTATTCCAGGAATACAAGGTTGGTTTAACATGCAAAAATCAATATTACTCACCTTATTAACAAACTATTAGTGATGAAAGATAGGCTGGCAAATGGTAACAATTTCTACTTGAATTAAACCAGCTCACCCAAATAGTCATGGGAATAACTCGACAATCACACATATCTAAGATGATGTTCTAACTCTGTAAAACATATGCAGTGGTGGAATAGGTAATATGTACTTGTTATAATCAGATGCCAAGAGGAGAGCTGGGAAGATTTTGAACTAAACATGCTCTTCCTCTTCCCAACTCAGCAATCAGATAAATCCCCACAGAGGGAACAAAAGAGAGTGCAAAGAAAGGGAGGTGTTGCTCCAAGGACAGTTTCTGCCGCATAGAAGCATCAGAGGCAGAGAATAAATGTTCTCCCATAATCCTCCCTATGAATATGATTTTTAATATATACATTTTAAACTACTGGCCTCTGCAGCCAGGTATAAAAAAGGAAGAGGGACGAAAGAAATATGTAGAACTATATTATGTATTTAGAAAAATCAAGAGGTAATATTAAAATTAATAAAAGTTTAACAGCTGGATACAACCATACTTCTCTATTAAAACAACTAAAAGCATAAAATGCGTTTTTAAGTCACCTTGAAGGAGGCATCAAAAGAAAAATTACTTCAGAATAAATTGAAAGATGTGTTTAACATAAAATATTACTTGGAAATAAAAATTTTTATATAAATGCAGAGGCAATCCATGTTCCTGGTTAAAAGGAATTATTATAAGTTTATGAAATTAATCATAGTTAGCATTATTTGTAAAAAGTATTATAAAGTTATTACCTTCATCCAGGCCCTCACCTCCCTATAGTCTGTTTACCACACAGCAGCCAGCCAGAATGACCTCTTAAAACTGAAATTTAGAACATATCACCAGCCTGCTTAAATCTCTCCAATGGCTTCCCGTTGTTCTGAGAATGAAATCCAAACTCCTTACCGTATTCTCCTCAGTCCTATGCGATCTACTCCTCGATTGCCTTTCTAGCCTCATCCTGTTACATCTTTGCCTCACTCAAAACACTTCAGACACACTGACCCACGTCTGTTCTTAGAACGTGTTAAGTTCTTGCTTTGAGGTCTTTGCTCTTCCTATTTCCTGTTCCTTTTACACTTCAGCCCCAATCTTACTTCAGAGGGACCTTCTCTGGTCATTCATCTAACTTAGTCCCTCACAGTGAGTTTCTATCAAGTCATGTGATTTTATTTTTATAGCGATTACCAGTATTTAAATTAGCTTATTCATTTCCCTATATACTTTTTATTGTCTACTAGCCTTCCTCCCCACTAGAATGATAACTCCATGAATGCAGAGTTCTTGGTTCAGTTGATACAAGTAGAACAATTAATTCCTGGCTATTATAAGGAAGCTCACCACTGTAACTTCAAGACATAGAGCATTTTTCTGGACCATATCAGGCACTAAATAAATATTTCCTTAAGGAGTGTTGAATGTCACAGAATGAATACTGAATGTGAAAAGTATGGAGTGATGTATATACCAAATCAATACACTTTTATTATCTTTTTGACTTAAGAGTTATGAATGTGTTACCTAAATAATTGCATTGCTCATTCAAAGAAAAATAAATAAAAGTAAAATAATTAAAATTGTAAGAAGACAACGAAGGATACTATTTTCATAACCTGAGGGTAGGGAACATAATGCTATTCTGGTTTGCAGTTCTTTTGCATCTTCCATGGATATTCTAAATATATGCGTGCAAATTTGTGTTTATGTGTATTTGTGTTTACAGACAGATAGATAGCTGATAGCTAGCCAGCTAGCTATTCTTTTTTCTCTTTCCAACTTGATGGCCAGGAGTGAGTCAGTGAGTCTATGACTTAGCAACCACATTATCATAGAAGTCTGTTAAAATGGATTTCTGAGCTTTAAATCTGAAATTTCATTTTACAATTAAAAATTAAACCTCTCTCCTTCCTCTCTCTCCCTTTCTTTCAGTACGCACAAATTTTGAGAGAAAGACTGAGAGAATCGTTTCATGATGTTCAGTATGTAGAGCCTCCATTTGATGACTCAATTGCTGATTTAGGTAAAGAGTGGAAGAGTGCCCTGGCAAAGTTAAAGTTTGCTAATTCATATAGGATGGAGCCATTGAAAAAATTCCAAGCTCATTCAGTAGAAACTAAAGTCCAGCAGATATTAAAGGTAGGTTGATAGATATATACAATAGCTATATCTTAGCTTTGTGGGTTTGATAAACTATATTAAGATTTATGGCAGTATAATTACCCTGGTTGACTTTTTGTAGCATTTATCTCTGAAAATATGAAAGTACTTTGCAATCATACTCAATAATCTTCACATTGACCCAATGAGCTAGGTTAAAGGGAATATTCTTTTATTTCATTCAACTCTTAATTATCCATAAATTATTTATCCCTCAGTTTCCATGTTTCTCCCATATTTGGAGGAATGAGTAAAAAAAAAACATCTTGAATATTTACATGTGAATGAAACATGGTTCCCGACTACACTAAAACATCCTAAGAACAGGCAATCCCCAACTTATGCATAGGTTTTCTTTTTTAAACCGGCTGGAGTCAAAAGTTCACTTAAGACAGTTTTTTGAAACTCAGACACATGTTTCCGTCCTAGTCCAAGAAAGCTTCTTCAGTTTTACAAAACTGGTACTGTAATCCTCATACCAATATTTACACTAGTTTTGGTATCCGAGGCTACATTGTTCACATGGAAAGAATTCCCTTCACCATCTTTCCTAATCAAAGACCAAATTAAAATTTTTTAATTATAGAAAGTTTGTTTGAAGGACCACCTCTTCTGAATTCCTTTTTCATGTTTGGTCCCTAGTTCTGAGCACCAGGCACCCAGGAGTTTTCTGATGTGATTCCCTTTGTGGGACTCCACCTAGCTTAATCCCACTGCAGCGGTGTTCCTTGTTTTAAAATTACCTCCTGCCTTCTGATTTACAGGATGCATTCCTTCAGTTACAACTGATGTGACCTAGCTATTGGGAAGAAAGCAGGTGTTTATTTTGTGTAAATGATCATTACCCCTTTAATCACATCAAAGTTCATTCTTTAAATTAATTAACCTTTCTTAATACAGAAGAATATTTAGGAGACCCACTCTCCAACCTCCCTCCACTACCACAGACATAGATACATTTCTAAACTGAACTAATAATTGTCAGATGATATTTGGCAAAGATATAATGGCTGATGATTTCAGGAAATAAAGAAATTCAACTCAATTTAATACAGTAAAATAATTATTGCTTACCTTCTTCTCTGATCTAAACACTAATAGCAAGAATTTGTGATGAGAGAGTGTGTTTTGTTGTATCTCTCACTCAGCACTACCACATAGACTGAGTTTAAATTTATTGAATATAGTAGGATTTCAAATTGTATTTATGGATGATAATTTATAGAATTGCAAAGAGCATGATGGGGCCTGGAACAGCTTATTGGAGATGTAGGTGGATGGCTAGAGAGTGTAAAAAGCCAGAGATTTTCCCTTGGGTTCAGGGAACACTGAACATAGTTCTGGACACAGAAATAGCAAATATCGATGGAGCTTGTGGGTATCTTCCTAGCAAGTGTTCATTATTTATTTAAAAAGAGCACTTCGGTAGATAAAGCCTGAGATCTGTTAGGTAGATTCAGAAGAGAGAATGGATGTTGCTAAGGGTCCAAAAGATAGAGCCACTGCCAAATGCCTGACAGAAATAAATGTTTCTAAACACAGTTTTAGATCTGGAAGCATTCTAGAAGGGAACCAAAACCAAAAAAGGGCATTGTCTTTGGTTTTACATGCCTATAAAATTAGCTGGTAGGAGTCCATGTGCTACCCCTAGAACCCAGAACATTGGCTAATTTATCCTCGGTCCGTCAGTCAATCAAAGGCGTATGTCATCTGCTCACTAGATGGTCCAGGTCTGCCGATGGTCTGTAGGAAAGTGCAGTGCTTCACGGCCCACACCCGTCTCCCCCCGGCTATGCATTAACTCATTAACAAATATGATGACAAATCCTTGATTTCCTTGGCATTCTCCTGGAGGCCACAGAAAAAAGCATTGGAGCGAGAAACCATAGGAAGAGGATTTGAAAGAAGCGTGCTTTAATTCGAGGAGACTGAGGAAGACAGGAAAACATAATGCAGGCTCCAAGTCCAAGTAACCTTTGCTTTAGCAAAACCCAAGTCTGAATTTTAGCAAATATATACATTTTAAAAAGATTTCTTTCCTCTAGTTAAGAATTCCCAGAAACTTTCTTTTAAAATTTCACTCTCTCTCCCTAGTAACTGATAGACAAAAGCAGTGAAGGAAAACTTACAGCTTAAGGGTTGGTAATGAAGAACAATTAAACATAATCAAAACCTAAAATGATTCCAAATTGTTATTGATAAATTGGTAAGCATAACATTCATTTAATATTATTTGGTTAAGAATATGTATATTGTTTTAAAACTTATATGTATTATTTAGACACGTTTCCTACTTGAATTTTTACTCAGAAATGTGTTTCGTTTGAAAATTAAAATATTTTTCTTAATTTTTTTAAAGGAAAGTCTTGAAGATGTCAAATATGATGATAAAGTCTTCTCTCATTTGTCACTTGA
The DNA here is from genome assembly GCF_021613505.1 of Equus quagga. NCBI lineage: Eukaryota > Metazoa > Chordata > Mammalia > Perissodactyla > Equidae > Equus > Equus quagga. The sequence goes on from NC_060274.1 coordinate 906,432, forward strand.
ATTAGCAGACCGCATATTGTTAGCGGTGAAAGAATTTGGGTACCACCGTTATAAGTTCATTATAAAAGTATTATTTATTCAAAAGACTGGTCAGGCAATAAATGTAAGTACCTGTTTATCCAGCATCTATCAATTAGGACTATAGGGTCTCTCCTCTCCAGTGATTTGATATTTATTGTCCTCTCTCCAACGCACTTGAAGATCCTGAGATGCCTCTTGAATGAAAGGATAATTTTGTTAAACATATTTTCTTTCATTATTAATTATGTGAAAAGTGCTAACCTAGAAATGGCAATTTTCTATTAATAATTTATTAAATTGTATGGATACCCTGTTTCTTGATCATATTAGTTTTGATGGTTTATTGTCTTTTAATAATTAATTGCTGTGATGATTAAATGAGGTTATCTGTATTAAAATCCTTAACATAGTCTCCAGCACAGAGACCTCAATAAACAGTAAGGTTATTATTATTATTCACAAATAAAAATGCAATACCACCAGGCTGTGTAAGTTTCTAGTGAGTTGAAAGTTAATATGTGCATTGGGCACAGTCTGTATAGGCTTCACGGAAGCATGGAGAGGAGGACTCGGACAGGCAGAGAGGTGCTGGCCACACAACAGTCAGCAAGACAGAGGTGAGGGAGAAGAGAATTACCATCACATACTATACATACACTTAGGTAATGGGAAAGTTCTGGATGGTGAAAGTGCTCCATAGGGAAAGTTAAGGTAGGGCAATATAATAGAGTGACAGAGTAGCAACTTGGGCTTGTCTAGAGACAGGGCAGGCCCTCTGATATCTGAAAGACAAGAAGAAACCAGCTGTGCCAAGATCGAGGAGAAGAGCTTCCAAGCAGAGCAAACATGGAGGCAAAGATCCTATGACAGGAATGAACTTGGTGTGCTTGATTAATAACCAGCATGGTTGCAGTATATTTGGGTAGTGGAGAGTGGTATCATGTATACCAGATAATATTACTACACACCCAACCAACCCAGCATTTGGCAGCTTAAAACAACAACAATTTATTTGCTCATCATTCTGTGGGTCAGCTCAGCCTGGATTAGCCATGTGGTTTTCTGTTGGTCTCACTGATGCACTTGCAGCCATCTGATGATTCAACTGGGCTTGGAGGTCCAAGATGGCCTCGGTTATGTGTCTGACAGTGGGTGCTGGTTGTTGGCTGGGGCACCTGGGTTCCCCTGCACATGAGCCATCATCCTCCAGTGGACTGAATGGCCTTCCTTAGATCAGGGTCTCCTCATGGCATTCTGAGAAGGTAAGAGCAGAAGACCTCTTAAGACCTTGCTTGGAAGTTGCACCATGTCACATTCTTTTGCTCAGAGCAAGCCCCAAGACCAATTCATATTCAAGGGGTAAAAAAAGACTCAACCTCTTGTAGGGGAAGCCACAAAGGATTTGTGGCCATTGTAGATCCACCACAGAAAAGTAGGCTGTAGTCAGATCATGTATGGCTTTGTAAGTGAAGCAGAGGGATTAGGATTTTCTCTAACAGTCTGCTTGTAGAATCATTGCCATTTCTTCATTTCAAGACAGGGTCCTAACAAACTTTCTATTGAAAGTATTTTAAGGGCATGAAGAATAATTCCTTATCGTGGTCTCTAACACAGCAGAGTGGTACTCTATGCAGAGCTACTAGACCCAAATCACAGAGGGCTTCCTGTTCCTGCCTCTCAGCCAAGGGAGGTCTCTGTGGTGATGACTACCATCCCAGTCAAGGAGAAGGTGGGCCCAGGAAGTGTCACTATTCGGGAAACCTTGACAAATTGCTTCTAAATAGAACTTTCTAAGATACTGATGCATCTTTTAAAAAAAATCAAACTTGCATAGATTTAAAAATTACTTAAATGCTCAATCTAAAGTTTGTCTTTTAAAAATTTCTCTCGTAGATTGCCAGCAGGTGGATCTGGGATGTTGCGTGGGACAGCTGGGTTGCAGCTAAACATGAAACTGAAGCTTATGTGGCCTTGGCCTTGGTATTTGCTCTTTATTGTGAATAGCTTGTTACGTGTGCTAAAGAGTGGTTACTCTTCAACTTTTCAAAAATACATCGTTTATAGATTTATGAACCTCATAGTAGGTTTTATTAGCTATATTTTTATCTCCAATTGAACTTCTTAATTGTATTCTTTTAACAACAAGTAAAAGTTAGATTTTTGCCCTCGTATTACTAGTTATCATTTTTATTAACATTTTATTACCCCAAAGCACAAGTATAAAAGGTACATATATTTATAGACCTTATATATACACATCTTTATTTGTATACATATGAATATATGTACATTTAAAGTGGATTATAATATGAGGAAATTGCCATTCTTGTTAGATTTAAGAAAATTAGGATTTGCTACAGGAAATTATGATGCAACTTTCTAAAGTGTCAAATTAAGTAAATGTCAGGATAGATTTTAGAAAACTTCTAAAGGCAGATGTATTTTGAATGGTATTTTAATAAGTTGTATGCATTCTTTTGAAAGGAATTACCAAATTCCTTTGAATTTGAAAGAAAGATGTAATGTATTTAATACTTCTTTAATTCATACCTCCCTCCTTAATCAAAATGCTTAGAAATGTGTGGTCTTTCTATTTCTTAGTCTGTTAGTTAGGCTCTTTGTAGATGCAACAACCAAAACAATCTAGCACATTGTTCTAAAAAAAAAAGAGGAAAATTTTATTTCCCAGGAATTTGATCAAGGATCCAGGTTCTTTCTATCTTCCTACTCTCCCTGCAGACTTCTATGTACATTTGTTTAACTTGATCGAATTTAATCACGTTCCCATGACTAGACCAGTCATAATTCTCTCCCTGGGGCTGAGGCTGGAGCCCACATTCCCTGGAGCACATGGCCATGTGAAAAGTGGATACAACTATAAATTGGAGCTCTTCTAGCAAGGAAGAAGGAGTGGGCTTGGGGGAGGCAACTGATAACATCTGTGATAATCCATACAGTTTTCATAGTTGTAGTCAGAACTTGAAAAACCACGTCAAACTTAATGGTCAGTAAAAATACCCATCAGTTGAATAATCTATAAACAGGTAGATAGAAAGGTAGAGGCAAGATTTCTTTTCACTTATGTGTTTAATGAGTTGAGTAATCCAGGACTAATGGTTCTATACTACACAGCACGAACATGATAGTTGTAGCCTAAGGAGTCTTCAAAACAGGAGTCATCAGTTGCTAACCTTGGCCACAGAAAAAATTAGTAATAACAAACCTGTGAAATAGCTCCTGTTAAGCAATGTGTCTTCCTGATGAACTTATCAGGATAAACTGGTTGTAACATATACTCCCTAGTATTTGAGCTGAATGCCTCATAGATATAAGTGCTTGTAAATGAGAATTATACCTTCCTCCTAAGGTTAGTTTGTGAATTAAGTTAGGTAATATATGATCAAGCACTTAGGCCCAACACTTAGCTTAGCCCTGGAGCACACTAAGTCCTAAAACATTACCTATTATTATTCAGTTTGTCATCTCAGCATTACCTTTATCTCTACTCTTTCTGTAGCACTTAATCTCAACCGCCATATATACTTAGTTGTTAAATTCTATAGATTCTAATTTTTTGAAGTGACTCGAAATCATCCCCTCTTTCCCACCACTGACATGTCTCTTGTCTGGGTCCTCATTTTCTCTCACATCTATTTCAGTAGCCACTTTCTTTCATTTATTCACCCATCAATTGTTTTGTTCAACATACATCATACATCTACCATGTTCTAGGCACTGAGGGAGGTGCAGAGTGTAGAGTGGTGAACAAAACAGACGGGCCCTTGCCCTCCCTGAACTTCCATTGTATCGCGGGGCTGCTATTATGTCAAATGCTTCTAAGGATGAACCAGAGAGAAAATCCTTTGTACCTGCTTTTCTTTACCTCAGGTCTCACCTCCACCTCACACATAAGACTGATGATGTTACCATCTTGGAAACAGGAGTTTGGTTATATCGCTCCCTCCCTCAGAACCCTTCAATAGTTCCGGTTGCCTTTTGAATTAATACAAACTCTTCTGCCTACTCTTACAGTTGTAGAATCTCCAAAATATAATACTCTGCCATTTTCTGAGGTTTAATGGATTCCAGGTACATTATAAACATCTCTAATCCTAGCAACACTTCTCACTGTCAACCCCACTTCTGCTGTCACTTCTAATCCAAGTTGCATTAGACACCCTCCTTTGTGCTCTCCTCATATCTTGTACACATTTCTATTATTGCCTTCCTCCCACCACAAAGACCCCTTCCCACCTCTTCTCCTCCAACTATATTGAGGCTTGTACCAGGAAAACCTCTTCCCTCCTTCATTCAACTCTGCCCTTTCTACCTAGGCAGCCACTTCACTGTGAGCCTATAAAAGGGTGCAGTAACTCTGAAGCCACCTGACCATCATTCTAAATATTAAGGACCATAACTTCTGAACCAATTTCCTACTGTCCTTAAGGAAACATAAGGATCAATTACATCAAATGTTGTATAAGTGTTGACTTCAGACACTTCAGAAATCTGAACACCCACTAATCTGACTCCCTGCTTCCCAAAGCTTTTTGCAGCAGGTTATTGACCTTCCTTTACGTGGTTCATAGAACTTTCTAGGGGAACAGCCCCCTCCCCCACCCCCAGCTGTAGAGACCCAGGGCACAGATCCTCACACAGCAGCCTGTGTGACTCTGAGTGGAGGTGATGGCGGCCCAGCACTGCACACCTGAACACCCCTGGGGAGATGGCAGTGGCATAGAAGTGGCCCTGCCCCATGATAGTTGGTGGAGCGGCAGCAGCAGTGGTGGCCCAACCCACACAACTGCAAGAAGACACGGTGGGAGCACCCAGCCCCTAGGGGTGCTTCCACTGACACCAACTCCACCAGCAGCAGGGGCTGCATGCAAGTCCCTGGGTCCCCAGGACCCCGCGAGTGACAGTGACACCCATGAACTCAGCAGCCCTGGCAGCAGTGCAACCAGCACCCCCAGACAACTGGGGAATAGCAACAAAGGTACGCAGAACAAGAGCCTGCGAGCCCACAGGGATCCCGTGGAGGAACATGAGACCCAGGCAATCAGAACCAAAGTAACAAAAGCCATACCCAAGTCAGAGAAGGAGATTACTACCACAAATGCACTGGGAGTGGATCAGTTCATCAAACACCAAGAAGAACAGTAAGACTGCAGAACAGAAGGAAAATGACAACTCTCCAGAAAACAAACGTGAAGTCACAGAAGATTAAAATCAAACAGAGAATTCAAAATAGCTGTCATAAAGAAATTTAAGGAGTTACAAGAAAACTCGGAAAGATAGCTCAAGGGGCTCAGGAATAAAACTAATAAACAGAAGGGATACTTTACCAAAGAGATTGAAACTCTAAAAAAAAGTCCCCAAAACCAAATTCTGGACACGAAGAACACAATGAGATGAAAAATAATGTAGAAAGCATTAAAAACAGAGTAGACTTGGGGCCTGCCCTGTGGCTTAGTGGTTAAGTTCAGTGCACTCCACTTTGGCGGCCCAGGTCTGGTCCCTGGGCACAGACCTACACCACTTGTCAGTGGCTATGCTCTGTGGCAAGTGACATACAAAATAGAGGAAGATCAGCACAGATGCACCACAGATTGGCACAGGGCAAATCTTCCTCAAGCAAAAAAGAAGAATGGCAACAGATGTTAGCTTAAGGTGAATCTTCCTCAGCAGAAAAAAAAACACAAAGATTAGACCTTATGGAGGAGAGAATATGTGAGCTTGAAGATAGAAACAGAAGTGAATCAGGTGGTGGAGAAGAGATAACTAAGAGTTTTAAAAAATGAAGAAATTCTTTGAGAAATATCTGACTCAATTAGGAAAAGTAATATAAGGATTATAGATAACCCAGAGTGAGAAGGGAGGTAGAAATGAGCAGAGCTTATTCAAAGAAATCATAGCTGAGAACTTCCCAAACCTGGGGAAAGAACTGGACATGCAAGTACATGAAGCTATAGAACTCCTAATTACATCAATCCAAGGAATATACTATTAAAACTTTCAAAAGTAAATGACAAAGAAAAATATTAAGAGCAGCAAGACAAAAGAAAATAACTTACAAAGGAACCCCCGTCAGTCTTTCAGTGTATTTCTCAGCAGAAATCTTACAGGCTAGGAGAGAGTGGAGTGATTTATTCAAAATACTGAAAGACGAAAACTATCAGCCAAGAATACCCTACGCGGTGAAATTATGCTTCAGATATGACAAAGAAATAAAAGCTTTACCAGACAAACCAAAGCTGAGGAAGTACCTCACCACTAGGCCTGCCCTACCTGAAACAAAAAGGCAAAGGTTTACAAAGGTTTGAGCAGGGGGATAAATAAAGAAAATCAGAGAATTGCAGCTCTGTATCAGAATAGTTCAGCAAACACTTAATTATAAAATAGAGGATAAAGGGAAAAACAGCATAAAAGATAACTATAAACACTTCAATTTGGTCACAAATTCACCACATAAACAATAAGTTGTGACAACAAAAGCCTAGAAGGAGAATAGGAAAGAGAGGGAAGTTGCGTAGGCTAATGGAGACTAGAGACTGTCAGAAAATGGACCATCTCATCTATGAGATCTTTTATACAAACCCCATGGTAACCACAAAACAAAAAATCAGAGAGGAGTCACAAATCATAAATGAAGAGAAAACTGAGAAAACCATCAGAGAAAACCACCAAACTGAAATGGCAGACAGGAATACAAGGCAAAAGAAACAATGGAAATATAGAACAACCAGAAAACAAAACATAAAATGGTAGTATTAAGCCCTCATATATCAATAATCACTTTAAATGTAAATGTATTGAACTCACCCATCAAAAGACACAGAGTGGCTTGATGGATTAAAAAACAAGACCCAATAATATGCTGCCTCCAAGAAACACATCTTAGCTCTAAAGACAAACATAGGATCAGTATGAAAGGATGGAAGATGATACTACAAGCAAATGTGAAACAAAAGAAAGCAGGTATTGCCATGCTTAGACAAAGTAGACTTCAAGATAAAACAGGTAATAAGAGACAAAGAGTGGCAGTATATAATGATAAAAGGGACACTCCACCAAGAAGACATAACACCTATAAATATATATGTACCCAAGAAAGGAGCACCAAAGTACATAAAACAACTGTGAACAGATCTAACAGGAAATGTTAACAACAAGACAACAAAGTAGGAGATGTTAACATCCCACTTACATCAATGGATGGATCATCCAGAGAAAATCAACCAGGAAATAGTGGAATTAAATGAAAAATTAAATCAGATGGACCCAATAGATAGATATATATAGAACAATCCATCCCAAAACAGCAGAATACACATTCTTCTCAAGTTCACATAGAACATTCTGAAGGATAGACCATATGTTAGGAAACAAGGCAAGCCTCAAAAAATCTAAGAAGACTGAAATTATATCAAGCATCTTCTCCAACCATAATGCTATGAAACTAGAAATCAACTACAAGAAAAAAACTAAGAAAGTGACAAATATGTGGAGAGTAAACAACATGCTGTTGAACAACCAACAGATCATTAAAGAAATTAAAGGAGAAGTAAAAAAATAGCTGGAGACAAATGAAAATGAAAATATACTACACCAACTCATATGGTACATATATACACAATGGAATACTACTTAGCCACAAAAAAAGACAAAATCATCCCATTTGCAACAATGTGGATGGACCTTGAGGGTATTATGTTAAGTGACATAAGCCAGACAGAGAAAGACAAAGACTGTATGATTTCACTCATATGTGGAAGGTAAACTAACACATGGGCAATTGAACAGTTTGGGTTACCAGAGGGGGAGTGGGTTGGGGGCTGGGCACAAGGGGTGAAGGGGCACATATACATATACGGTGACTGACAAAAAATAATGTACAACTGAAATTTCACAATGTTATAAACTATTATGACCTCAATAAAATAAAAAGAATAAATTTAAAATAAATTTAAAAATTTAAAAAATGAGCAGAGGCTATGAACAGACATTTTTCCAAAGAAGGGATACAGATGGCTATCAGGCACATGAAAAGATGTTCAACATCACTAATTATTAGGGAAATGCAAATCAAAAGTACAATGAGATGTCACCTTACACCTGTCAGAATGGCTATAATTAACAAGACAAGAAATAACAAACATTGGAGAGGATGTGGAGAAATGGAATCCTCATACACTGCTGGTGAGAATGCAAACTGGTCCAGCTGCTATGGAAAACAAGTATGGAGAGTTCTCAAAAATTAAAAATAGAAATACCACGTGATCCAGCTATCCTATTACTGGGTATTTATCCACAGAACATGAAATCAACAATTCAAAGTGATTTATGCATCTCTACGTTCATTGTAGCATTATTCACAATAGCCAAGATGTGGAAACAACCCAAGTACCTAAGAATGGGTAAAGATGTGGTATACATACACATACAATGGAATAGCATTCAGCCATTAAAAAAAGACAAAATTTTGCCATTTAGGACAACATGGATGGACCTTGAGGCTATTATGCCAAGCAAAATAAGCCAGACAGAGAATGACAAACACGTATGATTTCACTCATATGTGGAAGACAAATAAACACATGGATAAGGAAAACAGATTAGTGGTTACTAGATCAGAAGGGGTGGGGGGAGGGTGAAAGGGGTAAAGCGGCACATATGTATGGTGACAAATGGAAACTAGACTTTTGGTGGTGAGCATGACGCAGTCTGCACGGAAACTGATATATAATAATGTACACCTGAAATGTACAAAACGGTATAAGGCAGTATGTCCTCAGTAAAATAATTTTTAAAAGTAAAAATAAATAAATATTAGTTGTACAATTAAATTCCATGTACATTTATCTTGGCAGGAAGGAAGTTTTTAATGTTTTAACTAAAGTTTTCTAAAGTCAAAGAATAACTGTAATTTTTCTCTGTGATTATTAAGACTGCTTTACACAGTTTCAGCTTCCTTGGTCACTTAATAGTCCTGTTCTATCAGGTAGAGCTGGGGCTGTCTGTACTCTAGCTCCTCAGTTCCTTGACCAACTCACATTCAATGACCTCTTCCTCTAGCCCACTGTGGTCACTCCTGGGTTCACCCTGTAGGCCTTGTTATCATCAGTGTCAGTATAACCTCTGAAATCTCGATTTGGGGCAGGTTATTCTTGTGCAATCATTTCCTGTCCTTCTGGTTAACCACCTGTAGACCCCGAAGACGGCCACTCTTCAATCTAGTTGGAATCTCCAATTCATTCACCTTTTGCGCTAATAGCCCTCTTGCTTTCTTCCTTGTTCAGCTTAGATTTCATGGCCCATCATTATAATCACTGCCTTACAAACACACTCCAAATTCCTTCACCCCTCTTCCTCATCTGGGAAAAACCCTTCCTGCACAAACCCCATCATCTACTCTATCCTAGCCTGAATTCAAGTAGCTAAACTTGACTGAGAACATTGCAAAACCAGACTGACTGGTTTCACTTTAAATTCATGACCACAAGTCTCCAGGGGGCGGATTGCTTGGGATCCTAGAAACTTTGCTTTCCTACTCTTCACATCCCTCTCCTCCAACTTCCTATGTTCCTCTCTGCTCCTCCTCACTGTCAGCCGATGATCTCACTTCATATTTCATTACGGAAAGAAAAAGTATCACAGGAAAATCCTTCAAGTTTTTCATCACCAAATCTCTAAACCTACTTGCATCTGCAGCCACCTCTTTTCTGTCCAGTGAATGGATTATACTTCTTCCCATCAAAGGCTTATCCCAACCGGATGTTGCTTCCTTGCCTTCTTGAGGGCCGCCTCCGGGCAGCAAGCTTCTCTTCCTCCTGCACCATGATTTTCCCCCTTCTACTGAGTCATTCTTGTCAGCATGCAAACATGCTCTAGTGTCTCCCATTTTAAAAACAACCACCCACCTCTCCAGCTACCTCAGTCTTTCTCTATTACTCTTTATAATCAAACTTCTCTCTATTCTCTGGCTCCCATTCCCCGATTCCCATTTCTTCCTTATCGACTTCAATCTAGCTTCTGAAACTGCCACTCCACTGAAACAGCTTCAAACAATTAAGATTGCTAATTACCCCCAAACTGCTAAATACAAGGGACCTGTCTCTGTCTTCCTCACACTCAACTTCTCAATCAACACAGTTGACAGTTCCCTCTTTCTGAAACTCTCTATCCACTCAGCTTACAATACTTGACACTTAATTTTCTTCCTTCTCCTCTTCTTATTTCCACGACTGTCTCTGGACTTCTTGGTCTTGCGTCTTTTTCTTACCTTTATCTACATATTCTAAGTGGTCTCATGTAGTTTTACGGCTTTTTCTCTTCACCACTGTATTGCCAGTGCCTAACTCAGGGTCTAACTTAATGAACAATAAGATAGTATTTGATGAATGAATGAATAAATGATTCCTTGTATTTCTCTCACCCAACAGTTCTTAGTTCATAGTTGGTTTCCATAAACTATTTGTGAAATAATTGAATGGACATTACTATTGTTAAAAAACAAAATTCCGCTGAGTAAATTTGAAGATCTAATTGGCTTTATTAGGTGATTCATGAATCTGGCATCATCCCATCTAGCACCTGGAAGGCACTGTGAGTTGTACGAAATGGACAGTTTTTATATTATAGGAAAAAGGGTGGGGCAAGGGAGCTATTCACAAAAGAAAAGAAAGGGTTATTTTTATGACAGGTCATCTCTTTTTGGGGGGAAGGGAACTGGCAAGGGTTTTATTACGCAGATTGCCTCTTCTTCCTCTGGGGGAGGGCATGGAGAGGGCCCAGGTGCCAGAAGAAGTCATTGGTGCTGAGCAGAAAATTCCACACTGATCGATGAAGATGACATTTCTAGGTTTGTGTCATGGTCTTTAGCACAAGTGACACTGTTTGGGGCCTGTGGTTTTCTTTTGAACATTCTAATCCTACAAATGAGGAATTGGAGGGTCAGAGAGATTGAATAATTTACCCCTGGTCACACAGCTAATAAGTGGCATAGCTAGTATTCAAAACAAAGTCTTAACTCCCAATCTTTGTTCTCACCATTCCATTATACTGCCTCTCTCTCTATTTCATCCCTAACCCCTAGAATCTGCTTTCATTTACCCTATTCTCAGGCCAAACCAGAATGATTTTTGTACCTCAACACACCTCCCATTTTCCCACCTCTCAGTCTTTTTCGGACTTGAAACCCTATTTCCACTTCCAATTGTACATTTATCTGTAGTTGTCCTACTAGTCTCTTCTTGCTTTTCAAATTCTTTGTCAACCTTAAAATCTTAAATTTTCTAGTTGCAAGTGAATGTTCTCCCGCCAAAACAATCAAGTACACTTGTATATTTGTACCCTATTCTTTCAATGTTGAAACTGCCTACAGGCAGGAAGTGTAATCCACATGGTGCCTCCTAAATATCCTGCCTTCGTTGCATGTTGAAAGGCTGAAGTCTCTGTTGAGTTGTAGTGAAGAGTTTTAAATTTGTATTTGACCTACAGACAGAATGCCCAAAGGAGATGAGTAGAACCAAATAACTGAAAAAATATATATATTTAACCTTAAACTCTATCCAGAGAATCTGTTGGAGGGCCCTGATCTGTTAGGAAAATTTGGGGCAAAAATGTCGATTCTTCTTGGTGGGTTCAGATGGGCCATTTCTTCAGTACTGTTGCTAGGGAAATGGGCAGCTAGTCTGAGGTTGTGAGAGAAAGCAAACTGGGAGCAGTTTGGAAGTCTCAAGTTGTTGGGGATGCCACCACTAATCTGACACCAGTGGGAAAGTCAGGAAAGGGTGGGCTGGGAGAGTCAAAGCAGGTCATTTGTATTACTGTGATGAGCTAGAAATCCCTGTATTTGATCTTTCCAAACCTTTGTCTGATGAGTGTAAGCAAAAAGAAGGAATGAAAAGGAAGCCACGGTGTACACTAAATCCAAGAACATTATCTATTGCCTGAAACAAGTCATCGACACTCTCAGATAAGGTGTCTGCTGAGAGGTCAACTTTGACAAATTTCCAGCATCCTTGTCGTCTCATTACAGCCATCTGCCATGTGTTCTTTTAACGTTCAGTTCCTAACTTTTAAAAAAAAATTCTTGATGAAGTCCTAGAAGGGACCAGGTGAAGCCTAAGAACTAGGATTAATAATAACACAGCTCGTATTTTCTTGGTGGCTTTTGTGGGCCTACCATTGTACTATGCCCTTCACAATAATCCTGGAGACTTAGGATTTCTCCCCGCTTTACAGGCGAGAAAAGAGGTAACTGATTTGCCAAGGCTGTGCGGAGTCAGAATCCGTATGGTCCCCAAGTGTCCTGCGGCCACTGCCACGTGTCTTTCAGCCCCGGGAAGGCTTCCACGCAGCCTCCTCACACCTCTCCTCCTCCCGCGCTCACTCTCTCACTGTCTTTGGTGGAAGCCGCTGCGTCAATTACATTCCGACACACAGAATCCTAAACATGCAAGTTGCATTTCAGCTACTTTTACATTTTAAGATTTCGGCACGCACTGAGGCGGATGTGGATAAACTTTGCAAATGACAGCCGCTGAGGGTGTCTCTGGAAGGTACTCGTCCCAAGGCAGGTGGTTCAGGAGCTCCAGGGGGCGGGAGGCCGCGAGCTGAGAACAAAGGCGGGCGAGGGGCGGCGACTGAGGACCCGGAGCGCGAGGAAACGGGCCAGGGCCCTCAAGAGCCGCAGCGACACAGCCACCGGGGGTGGGGGGACCCCCAGGAGGAGTGGGCGGAGGAGAAGAACCCCCCCGGGAAGAGACCCCCCAAGAGGGAGGGGGCGGAGGAGGAGACGCCCCCAGGAGGAAGGGGGCGGAGGAGGGGACCCTCTGGAAGGAAGGGAGCCCCGGGAGGCAGGGGCGGGGGTGCGGACCCTCAGGAGGGCGAGGGCGGAGAGAGGGACCCCCGGAGGGGCGGGGCGGGGCGGGCACCGCGGGGCG
>NC_060274.1:919799-940562 GCF_021613505.1 Equus quagga
CGCTGCTCGGCGGGCCGGGGCGCGGGCGGGGGCGCGCCGTGAGGACGCGCGCCGGCGGCCCCGGGGCGAGGCCGAGGGCCCGGGTCAGCGCCGCCGTGCGCCCGCGTCCGGGGCCCGAGCGCGAAGGAAGCAGCCACTTCCCGGGAGGGAGCGTCCGTCCCAGGTCCTCCGCGGCCGAGGGCCGGTGTGGCCGCCGCGGGGAGAGCCGAGCTTCCCCGGGAGGAGCGGGGCCGGCGGCCCGAGCCTCGTTCCCGCGCAGCCACCCCGCAGCCCTGCCCAACTGTAGCCAAACTTTAGGGAAACTGCGGGGCTGCGGGCTTCGGACGGCGGCGAGGACGGGGGTCCCCGAGGCCGAGCGGCGCCGGCAGGGCTGGCTTGGGGCAGCCTCCGGGCGCGCACTGGCCCCGAGCTCGGGCAGGGGCGGGAGAGAGACCCTGCGGCTCCGGCCGCGAGTGTGGACTGGCCCAGCCACCGGGTGAGCCTCGGCGCCTCTGCGTGCCCGGGGCCGGAGGCGGACGGCGGGCGCACCTGTGCCTCGGGTTCGGCCACCGGCCGGTCCTAACACACGCTTCGGTCTCAGTGCCGCGGCCCCGGGCGAACTCCGTGAACCTAGTGTGTCCCTTCGTATGTTAGGGGAGATCGCCGGGAAACGGTCAGCCGCCAGTGTTCACTTTATACAATAACGCATATACCTGGAATTTGTAGCGCCCAGTTCTAAACGGTACAGGTCAAACTGTAGTTTCAGCTTTTTTAAGGACTTTTAACTTTCTGTCCCTTTTTGAGTGTCCGTTTTTTTGCCAAGGGAAATGTACTTAAGCAAATCGATCTAGAAATCCTTACCATGCTCAGAAGGAGGTGAAATAGAAGCAAATGACGCTTGAATGCTTAGAAGGCGTTATGCCTAAAGTATGGGGTATGAGATGTTTCACTTGTGATACTTACGGTTAAGTGTAAATTTCGGGGGAATAGATTTAGAGTGCTCTCCATCTCCTACCTAGTTGCTTGTCTCAACAGGAATAGACAGAGCTCTTTAATTGAACGCTTATTTTGTAAGAACTGAGAAGGGAATATTCTGTATATTTTACTGTTTGGGAAAGAAACAGTAAATTCCTAACAGCTGGAGCCATTGGAAACTTTCTAAGTGTCATCATAATCATACTAACTTTTATTGGGCCTTTAATTGTTTGCTAGGCCTTGCTCTAAGCCCTTCCCATTTATTAGCTCATTTAATCCTTGCATTAGCTAAGTATTATGGACACTATTAACGTTTCAGTTTTACAGATAAGGAGCAGCTCACAGAGGATAACCACCGGGCTAGTGAAGGGTAGTGCCCAGTAAGAACCTAGGCCGTACAGCTGTGGCATGCCTGACCAATATACCTTACTGTCTCTTGATATTATTCTGGAGGATTGCTTTCCTTTTAATGTGTAGCGAGAGGACTGTGGTATTTAGCAAAATTGTATTAATCTTAGAAAGCTACATTACCTTGACTTGAAAAAAAAATCTGTTTTTTTTAGGCCTTATATTCGTTAAGCCTTATCTAATTATTATGTGAATAAATCAGTTTCGTAACATATGATACCTCATTCGTTTCCTGAATATTATTGTCATATAATGGATAATGTCCCTTAAAAAAATTCTGAGCCTCTTATTTGAGAGGAAGGTGTGTATTGCTTATTAGGATATATATTTTTGCTAAATTTTTGCAATGTAAGGAAAAGAAATTAACAGGATTGGTAAGCTGTTCGTAGTTCTTGTGTGACCTCTTTTTACAAGGATATAAGTATCTAAGGTAGCCAATTGGAATAGTCCTATAAAGCAGCTCTAAGTTGCCTTAAACACTAAATGGTCCACACTTCCCCCAGCTGAGGTAGGAGGGTTGGCTTTAAGTTTATAGAGGGTTTCAGCAGTTCAGTGTGTTTATTTAAAGAGGAAGGCATTTTAACCTTAGTTAGTAAGAAATCAAAAGTAGATTTAGATTTACAAGTTAATTGAAAATTTTCTTATTTTGATTATATTGAAGATCAGTTTTCAGTTATTTCCAGGTCTTGCCCATGCCAAATTCTTGTCCCATTTTAATTGTAATAGAAAGTTAACAGTTGCATAATCAGTTGTCCTTAGAAAGCCTTTAAGTTGAGCTTGTTAGCAAGTCTGGGAAGATACATAATCATTCTTTTCATATGTATGATTCTTTTATTTTTTGACTCTTTTAAATGTGTAGGATGACAATGAAGATAATTCAAATGATGGAACCCAGCCATCCAAAAGGAGGCGAATGGGCTCAGGAGATAGCTCTAGGAGTTGTGAAACTTCAAGTCAAGACCTTGGGTACTGTTATTTTATTGCTTAATAATGTTTTTTGTGGTATGTTTCTCTTCTCTGCATTAGCTTCCTCCTCCCCTCCCCCTAGCCCTGGCCAAGGCAGTTATTGAAAATTGTAGAATAGTTTTGTCCTGTGTTACAGTGTGACACCAAAGTTGCTTTTGTTACTCAGTGCCATTAAAAAAATATTACACATGAAATTCACCAATTTAACTATTTTTAAGTGTGTAATTCAGTGGCATTAATTACATTCACAGTGCTGTGTAGCCATTACCACTATCCATTTCCAAAACTTTGTCACGACTGCGAACAGAAACTCCATAACCATTAAGGAATAAAAATTCCCATTTTCCCCCTTTCCCAGCCCCTGGCAACCACCATGCTACTTTCTGTCATGAATTTGCCTATTCTAGGTACCTCTCATAAGTGGAATTGTATAATACTCATCCTTTTGTGTCTTGCTTGTTTTAGCTAGCATAATTTCTTCAAAGCTCATCCGTGTTGTAACATGTATTAGAATTGCTTTCCTCTTCAAGGCTGACCTAATACTCCATTTTATGGCATGTTTTGTTTCTCCATTCATCTGTTGATGGGCACTTGGGTTGTTTGCACCTTTTGGCTGTTGTGAATAATGCTGCTGTGAACATTGGTGCATAAATACCTATTCAGAGTCTTTTCACTTCCTTTGAAAAGAAAAAGAAGTGAAATAGCTAGATCATATGGTAATTCTATATTTAGCTTTTTGAGGAACGGCCAAACTTTTGTACAGTGGATGCTCCATTTTATATCTCCACCAGCAATGCACCAAGTTTCCAGTTTTTTCATATCCATACCAATTTGTTATTTTCCATTGTTTGTTTTTTTTTTTGATGATAGCCATTCTAAACAAAAAGTGTGAAATGTGAATAATGACTAGTGATGTTGAACATTTTTTCATGTGCTTATTGGCCATTTGTATATCTTTTTTGGAGAAATATCTATTCAAGTTTTTTGCCCATTTTTATGGGTTGGTTTTGTGTTGTTGAGTTGTAGAAATTCTTTGTATATTCTAGATATTAATCCCGTATCAGATCTATGATTTTCAAATATTTTCTCTTATTCTGTGGATTGTTGTTTCACTCTGTTGATAGTGTCCTTTATGCACAAAATTTTTGGTTATGCTGAAGTCCAAATTGTGTATTTTTTTTTGTTGTCGCCCATCTTGCTTTTAGTGTCATATCTAGAATTCATTGCCAAATCTGATATCATGAAAATTCACCCCTATGTTTTCTAAGAGTTTTCTAGTTTTAGCTCTTATATTTATGTCTTTGATCCATTTTGAGTTAATTTTGGAATATGAAATAAGGTAAGAGTCCTCTTAGGTTATTTCATTAGTGTTTGGATATCCAATTTCCCAGCACAATTTTTGAGAGAACTGTTCTTTTTGTCATTACTTTTAATTGGGTACACGCATAAAATAGTGCCACATTTCTGCCTCTTTTGTCCGTTGATGAAATTTAGAGGTTGAATTGGCCTGGGTCCAGAAATCTGTACTCTCTGCTATTCAGGATTCGGATTGATCTGCAGTGCACCGGCACCATCAAACTAAGTCCATTCTTTGCTTTTGGGTTTGTGGAGTCTATGAGAACAAATAATTATGGTTTATAGTTCAATTCATTGAGAAATAGGTTTTTAGAGTTCTGTTTTCACAGCTGTTTGAGACACACTGCACAGCAGATGGGGAACAGAAGTTCATCACTTTACACCTTGGGCACATGGAATAGTGGCTATGGGTGTTAAGCCCAAGCAATAGAATTCAGAACTGATATTACCACTCTGTTTTGGCCTTACAGATCTCTTAAGCTAAAAAATGCCTTTGTTCCTAACAATTGTGAGTCTTTGTTTTTTGTGGTCTATATAAAATGTTATTTCTGTTGAACTTTTTTGTTTTGGTATTCCAGATGGTGGTTTCTTTTTCTTCTACCTGTTTTATAATTTTCTTTGATAACTCATGAAATCATGGGACATTTTTTGTATTGCAAAGTCATAGAAGAGTGACTGAGAATTTAAATAAAGTACTTTTTCCAAATTCTTAAAAATAAATATTCTCAAAAAAAAATCCTTAACAATAAAAGTGATTAAAATTTAAGAAAAGCCACATTTAAGGCATAATATATATTTCTGTGCTTAGCTTTAGCTACTATCCAGCAGAAAATTTGATAGAGTACAAATGGCCACCTGATGAAACAGGAGAATACTATATGCTTCAAGAACAAGTCAGTGAATATTTGGGTGTGACCTCCTTTAAACGGAAATATCCAGGTATTAAGTCTTAGTTTGTGTAACAGACTAAATCTAACTTTTAACTAATAGTAATTCTTTTTTGATAGATTGTCACCTTCTGAATATTTGAGTATGGATTATTTATAATATATTTTGTGTCCGTCTGCCGGCTGATTTTCATTTACTGCTATCATCCAACATCTCCCTCTACTGCCAATTTGTTCTTTCACCTTGTAAACTTATTTAGAAGCAAAATGAGGAAGATGAAAGTCCTGGGGAAAATTTTAGGAAAAATCATTTTCTGTCCACATGAACCGGTGTTGATTCTTTACCGGTGTTCCTTGACCTTAGGAGTAGAGTAGCTTTGTAAGCTGTGTCTGAATCTGAGAAAGGCCGTGCTTCATCAGCCACTGGGGGACAGTTATTTGTGTTACCCTCTTGCTGTGGATTATTCTGTTTTCAATTTTATTTTAACTTTTATTTCTTGAATTTGTAAGATTTTTTGTGTAGTCTCTTTAATAATATTTGGAATACGTAGCGAGAAGTACTTTTGTAAATCCATAAAGATTTTAACTTTCTAAAAATTTTAAAAAGTTTTTTAAGCCTTTGAAAGTTTTACAAATACCTAATATTACAAATGCAAAAGACTATTTTTAATAGTCTTTTATTCTCTTTTTTGGAGATTTAGAGCGACGAGATTTGTCTCATAAGGAGAAACTGTACCTGAGGGAGCTAAACGTCATCACCGAAACTCAGTGCACTCTGGGTAATGAATGCTTTGAATGTGAACTTGGAAAGCTGAACATTTATGGGGTGATGCTGGATGAGTATTTTGTCTCCTTCTCACAAAATTAATGAAATAGAGTGAATTATTTAAATGCTAAATTGTTTACTTCATTTTTGATAGTTTAAATGCAAAGGAGAATGATATGTTTTATAGCAATATCATTTTCTAATGGCTTTCACAGAAGTGTCAAAGTGTGTGTTTTTTGTGCAAAATTTGTACAGTACTTTTTAAAAGTATTGATCCTTATCTCTTAAAAGGCGTGTTTTGCTCAATTTTTAGTTCTGTATGATTGTCTCTGTGCTTTATTTGTAATTTTCCTTTCATAAACATTTTAATGCAACATGGTTACTTTTTAATACAAAACCATGGGAGTTCATTCATCTCGGCGATTGATACAATCTGATAACTGTCAGTTTTGAAAATTACTTATATGACGTGTGTGTATGTGTGTGATGCTTTTGGTGAAATTGGAATTACCGCTGTAGTATTTCTAGGGTACTGAATTTGAAGACTAAGAGCTAGCGCATATTGAAGAAGTCTGTTTTTCTCATCGAGTATCCTGTGTTAATTGCCAGTAGTTAACGTGCATCATTGTTTAGCAGTTGTTTCTAATAAAGGGATATATGTTTATAGTACATAGAATCTTAAAAAAATACATTTGATTGAAAAATTTATTTCTTTCCTTTTGTAACTTTGGTCATTTATTTCTTTGTAATTGTTTGACTTTATGACTATTTTTTTATTATTTTCGAGTGTATTAAAATATTTTGCTTTGGCTATTGGAAAATCTTTTAAATATATAGAGTAGTTTGAAGAAAAAGCAAATTTTGAGAAGTGATTTTATTCACTTATCCTTAAAGTAGCCTCTTTACCTTTTTTTTGGTCTAAAATAGGTTTAACAGCACTGCGCAGCGATGAAGTGATCGATTTAATGATAAAGGAATATCCAGCCAAACATGCTGAGTATTCTGTTATTCTGCAAGAAAAAGAACGTCAGCGAATTACAGATCATTATAAAGAGTATTCTGTAAGTATTGAGCTGACTGGCAACTTTTATTTGGTTTGGGGAGAATGACATTTTGTAAGGTTACCTGTGACTTCCAACTCTAGTATTTTTATTTCAGCAAATGCAGCAACAGAATACGCAGAAGGTCGAAGCCAGCAAAGTGCCTGAGTACATTAAGAAAGCTGCCAGAAAAGCAGCCGAGTTTAACAGCAACCTGAACCGGGAGCGGATGGAAGAAAGAAGAGCTTATTTTGACCTTCAGACGCACGTAGGACGGCTTAAATTTATTAGTCCCTGACACTCCCTTACTGCAGAGTTCTCGATGCCTCCTTTGTTGTTGTTGCTGTTCGTACCAGCAACGTGTACTTTTCTTCCCTAGAACTTAAAATATCACTTTTAATGTTGTGCCTGATAATACTCAATTCGCGTGTGTGTATGAGTTTGTCTTCTGCTTTGTGGTTGATGTTCTACTGAATGAGACTGATAGCTGCATAGTGTACTTGCCGTGTCTCTCAAGGGTTGTCGTAAGAGATTTCCATGTTAATTCATTCACTTCTCACAGTTACCGTCTGGGGTTGAAACTAGTGTTAGTTCCGTTTCATAGATGAGGAAGTTGGCTTCAGAGGTTTTATAAGTTGCTCAGGTCACGTGGCTCTTAAGTGGTGAGCAGACACACTGCCTTTCCTCAGAGACGAGGACCTTGGTAAAGAGCCAGACAGAAGTCGCTTGTGGACCTACACACACCACCGTCCGCTGGGTTATAGCTGCTGACGTCTCTTGTATTTTTAGCTCTTTTGGGGAGGAGCACAGTGGACAACAAGAGGGATTGTTTCCCCAAAACCTTGATTGCTAGCGTGGAATCAGTTTTGTATTTCTTTTCATCTTAACCCAGGTCATCCAGGTGCCTCAAGGGAAGTACAAAGTGTTACCAACAGAGCGAACCAAGGTCAGTTCTTACCCAGTGGCCCTCATCCCCGGACAGTTCCAGGAATATTACAAAAGGTATTCAGTGGTTGCATGTCCCGTCAGTATTGGCTGTTGGTGAGGGACTTCCGAGCCTTGGGTAGTTGGCTCCTTATAGTTTTTAGCTCTGTAAATATTACCATAAGGTGTTGGATAAGATTTGTGTCAATATTCTCTATCTTCTGTGATTCTGTGGTGGAGGGCACCCTCCTACCAGAATCTGAACATCTGCTGGCCCGGCCTGGACAGCCCGTCTCCCTGTGCGCCTGTCTCTGTTTCTGCGGACAGGTGCCAGGCTCTCCAGCACCTCGCTCCTTGGAGTATGGTCCATGGCCCAGCAGCACTGGCCCCACTTGGAAGCTTGTTGGAAATGCAGGCTCTCAGGCACAACCCCGATGTGCTGAGTCAGAATCTGCATTTTCACAGGTGTCTGCCTGATTCATGTGCAGACACAAGTTTGGGGAGCATTGGCTTAGCCTGCAGAGGATATGCAGGGAGGAGCAGAGGGGCTCCCAGGTGGGCTTGGCCACCTGGTTCCTCCACTCACACCCTGCGCTGGCCTGGCTGCTGCTCCCACTCTGTGTAGCAGGAATGCTGTTAGCTCTTATTCTCAGCCTGGTCATAACTGAAAACAGGGCTAACAGGGTCATTTGGTTTCAAAATCTCAGCTTTTACTTCAGCGTTAAACCCTGCGTTAAGATAGAGAATATTCTTCAAAGAAGAGGATTTAAAATAGTGTACAGGATCATACTATTTGAAAGTCAAATTCAAGCGATGGGTCAGCAAATTTTCTTTTTTTTTTATTTTGGGGTCAGCACATTATTGCAATGATGGGCAGTGTTCCAACTCCTTTGCTTTCTGGTGGATGTCTTAGTTGAGGGAGGTGCAGACCCACTGTCCGCTCCTGAGCACAGGTGCAGAGGGCACTGCTGCCTGGGCGCTCCTGTGGGTGAGGATGTGTGAACATTGTCAGCTGGCTGTGTGCCATCTGACCTGGGGAAGGGGCTGCCAATCCCTGGTTTAGGATAATATAGATGATTAAATTTGCTAGAATACAGGCTTCACGAATTGGTTTAAAATAACTTATTACTGAAAATTTTGTTTCTTAAGTAATATCATGTACCATGCACTGCTGTGATTTATGTGTGTTAGTTTGTTGAATTCTCATGTCCGTTCTGTGAGGTTGACTCTTAGCATCATAGCATTTCACACGGGAGCGGTGCCAGCACACAACAAGCAGTGACAGCTGGGAGAGTAGGGCAGGTGGAGGTGATCAGGCAGCCTGGATTTTGTGCATGATTTTATATTGCCACAGTTTCACCCTTGTCTGCTGACTTGTTTTTTTCTTTTTTGGGTTGAGGGTAAAAGAGAAACATTATCTTTTTCGAGGGAGTGGTGAGGAAGATTGGCCCTGAGCTAACATCTGTTGCCAGTTTTCCTCTTTTTACTTGAGGATGGTTGTCCCTGAGCTAACATCTGTGCCAGTCTTCGTCTATTTTGTATGTGGGACGTGGCCACAGCATGGCTTGATGAGCGGTGTGTAGGTCTGTGCCCAGGATCTGACCCTGCAAACCCCAGGCCACTGAAGCGGAGCATGCAAACTCAACCAGTACGCCACCAGGCCGGCCCCTATTATCTTTTGATAATATGAATCAACTGCATAGTGTACACTAAGTCTGGTGAAAAAAATGTTTAGGTTTTTTATTTATTACTTGTCCCTACTTGACCACCAAGATGAAAAATTATTTATTACTTCTAATCATTTTTCAGAAGTATTTGGAGTTAATTGAGAAGATCAAGGCTATCTTCATAGCTCAAAGATTAATCCATTCATATTTAGTAATAAAGGAAAGCTGAAATGGTCTTTCTGAACTTCAGGTACTCTCCGGATGAGCTGCGGTATCTGCCGTTGAACACGGCGCTGTACGAGCCCCCTCTGGATCCTGAGCTGCCTGCTCTAGATAGCGATGGTGATTCAGACGATGCTGAAGATGGTCGAGGTGACGAGAAACGGAAAAATAAAGGCACTTCGGTAAGAAGGTCTCTGGTAGGAGAGCGCTCCTTTCCTTTGAAGCTTTGCTTGTTGCTTTCCTGGAGTGTCGCATTGAACTTGCATCACTGCCCCCTATGGAAAAGGGACAGTCGTGTGTAATTTTCAGAAAGGTTTCATCAAGAGAAGTTCTTTTTTTTTCTTTCTGCTTTTTCTCCCCAAGTCCCCCCAGTGCATAGTTGTGTATTTTAGTTGTGGGTCCTAGTTGTGAAGAGAAGCTCTCGATTGTGTGCGTGGATGCAGACAAGCCGTGCCTGGCCTCTGGCAGGGTTGTTTTTAAAGGGGCTCCTTGTGATCACAAGCCGGTTAGGCAGGGGCACCAAACACCTTTATAGTCAACTCTCTTGATTCCGGGGAGCACACTAACTTGTACTCGTATTGCTTAATTAGTAATCTTAGGCTTCCTCTAGGAAAATGTAAAGGTTACTAGTATGTTGTGCTATTAGTTAGGTTTTCCTGTATGACTTTTCTTTGTAACAAAATGCGATTGCTAGACAGTGGGGAAGTTGTTGTGCTCTCTAGAAGTGAAGGAGAACAAAAAACGAGATGGTTGAGGGTTCTCATTTTCTTAGCACTGCATGTTTAGCAACTGGCCCTGTCGAAACTTCTCACTGTAGCCAGCCTGAACCTGGGGACGCAGCCACTCCATGGGCAGCCCATTTCTTTGTCACCAACAGCTGCTAAGACATGTTTAATGATACATGGTGCATAAAATACAATGCCGTTGAAGTACTAATGTGGTGATACCACTGACTCCTGGCGTTGGTGAGAGGCGGGCTGTGGTGTGGTGAGGGTGTGATGGCATTGGGGTTCTCCCATGCTGCTAGTAGGAGTGTGAATTCATCCAGCATTTCAGGAAAGCATTTTGACAGTATATACCAAGAGTTTTCACTTCTGTAGAATTTGACCTAGCAAATACACTAGTGGAATTTATTTGAAGAACGTAGTCAGATGCTGACAAAGTTTAATTAGAAAAAACGTGCCTTGGAATATTAACAGTATTTTTTTTTTCTTTTGGTGAGGAAGATTGTGCCTGAGCTAACATCTGTGCCAATCTTGCTGTGTTTTGTATGTGGGATGCTGCCACAGCCTGGCTTGATAAGCAGTGTGTAGGTCCATGCCCAGGATCTGAACCTGTGAACCCTGGGCTGCTTAAGCAGAGTGTGAACTTAAACACTACACCATTAGGCTGGCCCCATTAACAATATTTTGTGTGTGTGTGTGTGTGTGTGTGAGGAAGATTGGCTCTGAGCTAAATATCTGTTGCCAATTTTCCTCTTTTTGCTTGAGGAAGATTGTTGCTGAGCTAACGTGTGCCAGTCTTCCTCTATTTTGTGTAGGGTGTTGCCACAGCATTTCTTGACCAGCAGTGCTAGATCTGCACCCAGGATCCAAACCTGCAAACCCTGGACCACCAAAGCAGAGCATGCGAGCTTAACTACTACACCACTGGGCCGGCCCCAACAGTATTTTTTATAGTGGAAATTAGAAATAAACCTAACATCCACAATGAATGATATATTAAATTTACCTGATAGAAATGCAGTTCAAAGAACGTTTAATGGTGTGATAAAATGCACGTAACGCTTAAAAATATTGAAACACACGCACACACACACATAATCCAGTTTTGTGTTTTAGAAAGTGAGGGCGCGTGTCTAGATAGGCTCTGTATGTGGTGTGCGATGTGTGAGTCTGGTGTCTCTATGTGTGCAAACATGCATCTAGAAAAAAGAAAAAAGAGATCACGTTCATGTTCCAGTAGCTTACGCAGAATGTTTATCAGGGTGGTTATGGATAACCTTGTTTTTTCATTTATAATTTCCATAATTTATATAAATATAACATTTTTATTCTAATTAGAAAATTTTAAAAAAGGAAGAATTAGAATATCAGATATCAAATTCCTAAACTTTGAACATCTAAACTATGTCAGATGCTGTTGTAAATACTCTGCAGTATTGGCCCCTACGTAGTTGAACGTTATGAAAACACAAGCGTGTACTTGAAGAACTTCTTTAATGACCTTTATTGCTCAATGAAAATACCCACACTTGTTTAAAACAGTTTATTTTTTAAATAGCATTTTTGTATGGAACAAATATGTTCCCTTGCGACATGGCAAAATGATGTTGAAGCTGTGTGGTGTAATAATAGCTGAAGCAGATAATTCTGCTTCCATTGACTGAAGTCAGAAAACACAGTTGATGAAGGTACTTGCTGATAGAAATGGAGTTAGCTTTATCTTATAAGGTACTTACAAGATGGATAAATGATTTGTAACATGGCTTATTTTAGTCTCCACTGGAAAAAGTTTTCCTATACTTAGAATTATCTTTATTTTTAAATTGATGGGCCTTTAAACCTTTCTTTGAATATTTTCTGTAGTTTTCAAAATTCAGACTCAGATTTCCGTGAATTCCAAGGAATCTCTGTTTGTGCCGTTGACCTGCAGGACAGCTCCTCTGGCAACGTGTCCGAGGGGGAAGGCCTTCCCGACAGCCAGGAGGAGCCTCTCCAGGGAAAACCGAGATCCAAGGACAAAGGTGCCGCCCCAAGAAAAGATGCTTCCAAGCGTTCTGTACTGTCCAAGTCAGTGCCTGGGTACAAGGTAGAAGAGAAAAGCCCCTGACTCAGCTTCCTTCCTGACCAGCTCTCTCCCTGAAATGTTTTAACTTTGAATTTCAAAGTGGTGGAGCTCCTGCCTGCTGCCCTTCGCTGGCTGTCCCTCTGTGGTGTGTGCCCTTTGTCAGCTTCTTTCTTTTTTGCTTTATCTTCCTGGTGGCTTTTCTGTCACTTTTGGCCATGGTTTAGCTTCTGTTTTCTGTATATGTACAAATTGTAAGAGAATCTTTTTTCTCTTCTTAATAGTAACCAGGCAAATAGGATTTTTTAAAAAATTATTTCACAGGCAGAACTTCATACTTTGTTTTGTCAGAGTAAAGGTCATAATTATCTGACATTTTAAATATCCTAGTATTTAGTATAGACATGCTGAGCTGTAAAGCATGGGTGGATATACTGTCACACTATGTTGCATTTTTGTAGTGCCTTTCATTAAGAAAGATATGGGTTTAATCTGAGAATTATTTGATCCATTTGCCAAATTCAGCTAACCCTGCAACAGAAAATAGTAAAATTTGTTATTTACATTGTGGCGATTTTTAGCTTAACCTTGGCACATAGCCCACACAATTCTGTGATAAGATTTGTACATTATTTAGCGAGGTAATTTGGCTTAGATTTATTAACTTTTTGATCTGGGAATTCTTAGAGTGAGATAGTATGTTATCAGGAATATTGGTATTTCTACTGTTTGCTCCTGCTGTCTGCCCTTTCCCCTTCGGAGGGTTAGGGGAGAGGTGAGTAGCCTTAGATATGGGGATTTAGGAATATCACATAAGGAGTGGAATTGGCGGCACATTTTGTGTTTTGGATGGTAGTAGTAAAATACACAGTTACTTTGGTCTGGAATGGGTCAGAATATGCTTTCTGTTGTGGTTGTGAAGGTGTTTTGAAGGAGCGTTTTAGAGTAAGGTGAAGAAGTTGTGCCGACTGGCGTTGTAAACGGCTTATTGGCCGTCAGAACTGGGGTTGCGGTAGGTCATCCAGGAGGACGGGGTCAGGCGAGCTGCTGCCAGCTTCCCTGGCAGCCTGACCAGAACCCTGGTCACGGTTCGTTTACCTTTCTTTTCCTGAAATAAAAAAGCGACTTAAGTTAGTGTATTCCATATTTCATTAGAAATGCCTTTATGTAATCAACTTAAAAATACATGTTTTTTCAGCCTATGGCAAGCGAATCTCAAGCTGCATTCAGCAAGATAGCTTCAATAGGCTGCAGCCATGTGGTTTTTGTACTTGTTTTTACATATATAGCTTGTCTAATTTTTTAAACTAAAGATTTAAATTAATGCTTAATAATTGAAAGCAGATGAACTCCAAAGATTAAATTTTGGAAAGTTAACCTGGTGTGTCTGCTACACAGTGTGCTACAGGTCTGATAAGAGCTTCATAAGGGAGTGGCAGCTCAAAGCATACCATCAGTGTTAAGTAGACCTTTCAAACAATAAGCCTGGATTAATTATGGGTTAAAAAAAATATTGAAATAAGTGTTTTAATAGAGGCTGAAAATGAAGAAGCATTCAATACTATCATTGATTTATTGTAGAAAAAATCATATAGATTAACCTAAATTGATAGTACTCAAAGGAGTGTAATATGCAAAATAAGCATTTTGTAATCTTCTGTGAACATTTTTAGTACCTAAAAATGTTTCAGGTATTTCAAAGTTTGGAACAACCAGTATCTAGACTTATTACATTAATGTGAACATGTTTATTAAAAGTTAACCTCTCTGTGAAAAGTATTAATAAGCCAAGATGTGCCTAAGTATTAGGGTACTTCAACCTGAAGGCGTGTGTAGAAATGTGTTTTAAAGTATGGGAGTTAAGAAAAATGGCAATGTGTCTGATGACTTGCTTGATAAGAATCACTAGTCTTGCCCTTGATTTGTAGGACAGTATTGTTTAGGTTACATTAACCTGAAATTAAAGCATAATTGTTAGGATTTAGGCCTATATTACAAGTATGTCATTAAAATTTATAGTATATTAGTGCTACCATATCACTTATCTTTGGTTATTTTTCAAGCAGGAAAATAAGTATATTATGAGCCTTTTATTTGAGATACTGAGAACTGTTAGAATGAGTATTTTAATTGTCTTGTCAATAGTGAAACTCTGATGTTGTTGCAGTTATGCGAAGTAAAACTGACTGTCCCTGTCAGACATACGTAGGGTTCCGTTGCGTTAATCTTCAGGAGAGTTCTGCACACTGTTCCCTTCCTCCTCCGTCGAGTGTGCAGTGCACTGAGAGACTGGCTTCCCAGCGCAGTTATCTGCTCTGTAGAGTGCTGGCGTGAGCGCTGTGGCTTCCTAGTGAGTCCAGAGTGCGTGAATGAACACAGCGTTTGGTATGGAGCTGTGGCCTCCTCCTAGAGAATGCTACAAAGCTCTGTCTCTGTCTCTCTCTCTCCCTTCTCCACCCCTGTCTCTCCCTCTTTTCATCAAGATGAAGACTGTTGGGTAAGAAAAATTTTAAGTGGTTTAACCAAACATGATTTTAAGCTTAGAAGTAAATCTGGAATTTTCTTGGTGTCCTTTTAATCATAGGTGTTTAATGTATATTTTAATGATTGTAGAACTTGAATTGCTCTAGAATGTGAATGACTAGCCTTGTGTTTTATTCCTTTTGACTTTTGTAAAGGATCTCCTATAAGGAGTTCTTTTTTTAGAATTTAATATTGTGTGGTTACTTCCTTGACTTTAGTGAAAGATACTAGAGTACTTAGTATGCCAGTATCTAACTTAAACTACAATATTAGATAAGTATATCTTTTACATTCAGTACAGGTACTATAACCAAAAGATATTTCTTATTTGATGGATGGCGAGGTTGCTTTTTGCTGTATATTATGGCAGTTACAGATTTGATCGTATCTGAACCAGAATTTGGATCATGAAAGTGCACTTGCTAGCTATTTTTTATTTAGGTATAGGAAAACACAATGAGAACCTTATGCTTAGAATGTAGCAGGAACAAGAGGGTAACGCACTGCAAGACTTAAAAGGTTTGAGCATGTGACACTATCCTTTTGTGGGGGAGCAGGGTAGAAAGGCATACGTACGTACAGGAGATGTAGAATAGCTGACAGTACAGTTTTATATGTATGTTTTAACTTCTATGATATTTATTATTTTGTAGAGACATTTGTGATTGTTTAGAGTAATTGTTTTTATTATATTTATGTATAAGGTTGACTTTTTTAAATAAATAAGCCAAAAATTCTTTTTGAATGCCTCTGTCATCTTTTGCAAAGAAAGATAATTTAAAGAATAAAAAACTTAAAGAATTAAGAACAACTTGTTTAGACTAACAGGTTTGGAAGGTGGCAGTGAGACCTTTCAGAGCTGGAAGGCCGTAGACAAAGTTGGAGTTTCCTTTATGCTCCTCTTTGGTTCAGTAACTTAAGAAAAAGAAATCTAAGATGCATTTGGCTGGGTTGGAATAAAACAGAAATATAATCTATTTAAAATAATTTTTCTCCCAGTTCATATATAAATATGCCCCCAGCCCCCATTTCATACTTGGCCCATGCTTGCTCTCCTTTTTCTCCCACTGACCTTATGTATTCATACAGTGGGAGTGAGCATCGCATCGTCATGGTCAAGCCTGTGGTGTTGGAGTGCTCTCCCCCCAGTGATTGCAGGTGCACTGAACCTTTCCTTCTTTGTCCTTTTCCAAGTGTTGCCAAGTGTGTTTAAAGCTAAATGCCTTCATTGGATTAAGCGTGTTTTTAGTCTGGAAAATGAATAGTACTCAAAATGTAAGAGTGTCTGTGTATTTATTCAGTGATAATTTTTTTTCTTGTCTGAAAAATTTTTTATGTTTTGTATCTCATACTGAATGCATTTTCCCATGTAGGCTCTGTTATTAATTTATTAGATACGCAAAGGGATTCATCACACAGCTCGGTTTTCCACACACATTTATGCATGACAGTGTATGCATGAGACATCTTTCAACTAAACATGTGAAAACATTGATTTTGTAACTTAGATTTTATAGATCTAGTTTTACAACTTTGGAAAGTGTCAGTTTTTAAACAAAATCACTATATAAGCTGCTTAAAACTGAGTCTTTTTTTAATAGTAAGCTAACTTACATGCAATAGTCATTTGTCCGTAGCTTTTGTCTTCCAATGAATAGTGCAGTTTGACATTGTATTTACTCTTCCCTTCCGGTTCATTATGGAGATCTTACTGTGCCTGTGGGGAGTGTAGAATTTGACATTTAATCCTGACATGAGACCATGCAGTTGAGAAAATTTAAAGTCAAATCTAAGGCTTTAGTCAGCAGGCCATTATGTGTTGAAAGCAGACTCATGTCAAGTTATGTCTTTCAAAAAGGTCCTCCTTAGCAAGTTACCAAAAGTAAAGATAAGGCATATACAGTAACAGAATTCCTTTTGAACCCATAGTAAGTTCTTCTGGCATGAATTTATAGCCCTCTTCTACCTTCCAGCCAAAGGTCATTCCAAATGCTCTATGTGGAATTTGTCTCAAGGGTAAGGAGACCAACAAGAAAGGGAAGGCTGAGTCACTTATCCACTGCTCCCAGTGTGATAACAGTGGTAAGTATCGGTATATCTTCTTAACGTTTAACCACTGTCTGTGTTAAAAAATCCAAAAACTAGGGTTTTTAGTTGTCAGATAGACTTGAACCAAAGAATCATCAGGTATATGGGGTAACTTGTAAGGCATAGACAAACTCGATGTATTTTCTTCTACCATGTATTTTCAGTTCTCTTTGGCGATTAAACATTGTATCCCTTCTTGAGAAATCCCAAAACAAACTAGCTTTTTATTATGCCATATTAAGTTACAAATTCTTGTGTGAAATTCTACTAATATTGGTTTTGGTTTAGGCCATCCTTCTTGCCTGGATATGACCATGGAGCTTGTTTCTATGATTAAGACCTACCCATGGCAATGTATGGAATGTAAAACTTGCATTATATGTGGACAACCCCACCATGAAGAAGAAATGATGTTCTGTGATGTGTGTGACAGAGGTTATCATACTTTTTGTGTGGGCCTTGGTGCTATTCCATCAGGTAAAGGTGAAAAAAGGACCATTATCTTTGAGTGAATGGACTCTCCCAGCATTGTTATACAGGCTGCATCAACACCATGACATGAAGGACCTGTAGACCCTTCTGTTCACAAGACAAGACCAACGCTGTGATTACCTAGATCATGTCCACCTGCTTTTCATCCCTAGACACCCCAACTCAAGGACACATGAGATGTCAGAGCGCCTAGTCTAAGTTTTGGAAATAGAGCTCAATGTACAGAATGAGCCAGTGTTTTCCCACTGAAATAGCTAAAGCAACAGCATCAATTTGTTTCAAAGCCTTGATTTTATTTTTGTCATCTATTTAGAAACTTAACAAAATGACTGCTATGCCTTTATACATATTAAACCAGATTTCTATAAATCGAGGCAGCTTGACAATTCCAGAGAACTTTAGAATGAACACAGGATCGAAGAAGAAATCACAGTAATCTAAAACATTACACACATAATTGTGTAATTTGAGAACTTATTTGCATAGTTAATACTGTATAATACTTTATATAAAGTATATGCCTGGAACTAAGTTTCCTGGGAATCGTTAAGAAGCAAGCAACTTAAGTTCTGTAGTAATTCAGATCAAGTACGTAGTGCAGTTTATCAGTGAGCTCTCAGATACTCGTAAGTTTTAAAGTGCTGTGTCGGCATAGTACGCCAGAACCTGCGAGGATGCTGTTAGATACACAGCTGCCTGTGAGCAGTGGAGAGAAAGGCTGAAAATAAACCAAACTCAAGAACAGGTTTTATATTTGGATTTGTACTGAACTTCAGTGTGACAGTGTTTGAATTTGAGAAAGGATTATAGTGATGTTTTGAAGGTCCCTTTTATCACATTGCTTCTCCCACCATGTCTCCCTTCACCACTTATACTGAATTTCACATGGGGTTGATTACCCTGATCATCTGAAGGGAAGTTTACATTTTTCTCCTGATTTTAAGGAGCTCATTAGTGCCCTTCCCACCACAAATCCACAGAGGACTATCATTAGTGATAACTAAGAAAGGAGAGCTAAATGGGTTTAAAATTCAGTGCTACAAAATTAAATTTCATTTTATATTAACTAACAATTTTTCTCCTAGGTCGCTGGATTTGTGACTGTTGTCAGCGAGCCCCCCCAACACCCAGGAAAGTGGGCAGAAGGGGGAAAAACAGCAAAGAGGGATAAAATAACTTTTTGACCTCAATATTGTAATACACATTTAAATGAACTATTTGGTGCCAATTTATTGACAACATTCTCATTTTTATTCCAATAAAAGATTTTTTTGAAATTAACTATTTGCTTAAAATCTGCAAGTTGATTTATTTCTGTTATAAGCTACTCTTATGTAGAGAAACAGTTCATCTTCCAAAAGGTTTTTATATCTTAGTACTTTGCCTCTCAGAAATTCAGTGGAAATATTAGACAGCTTAATTGAAATACTTAACTATTCTTCTATTAGCCTGAAAGTTACTTTTATTTTTATGAAATTTTCCTAATCTGTATTGTTTCTGGGCTACCATAGGTAGCATAACAAAGTTATTTAATAACGGAAGAATTTTAATAAATAGGTAGCCCAAGATGTTACCATTACAAATGACCTGATGAGATTGGTGCAGGTGATTTTAGAACCGTCCTTAACTGGACCTGCCTGCCAGGAAGTCCCGTTTAGGCAGGAGGTACCGTTCCTGCTTGCGGTGTAGGCCTGGGGCGTCCGTCCACGCTCAGGCAAGTATGAAGAAACCTTTACATTTCAGACTTGGTTTTACTAGCTCTTCAAAGCCTACACCGTCTAACTTCATTTAGAATCGCTAGAGGAACTCATAAAGCTATTAGCCTTTTAATGTGAGCAAACTGCATGAAAGGTTGCTTTATTTTGATTTCTTTTATATACACCTACATTACTGCAATCATCTTTTTAGTCACCTGGCAAACTAATCAAAAGTGGAGTTTAAACATTTTATTTTTCATACTCCTTTTCTAGGAACTTTGATCTTTAAATGAAAACAGACACCATGCCGCGGCTCTTGCTACTTTGGGGTAACTGAGGTAGCAACGGCATGGCTTTACGTCACCAGCACATCACCAGGGGAGAGCAGCTAGTTCACAGCGAACCGCAATCAACTTCACAGGTTAAGGTATTACACTCCAGAGTATGTGCAGTGAAATCAAAAGAGAATTTCAAGTACCAGCTTCAAAATACTAATTAGTATTGTCCAGAGCACGGACTCCTCTTCCTGAGACGCATCTTCCGGAGCGTAAGCGTGCTTGTGACTCGGATCGCTGCCGTCCGAGTAGGCGGCCTCGCCGAACGGGTGCTGTTCGACGGTGCGGTCGTAGTACACTTTCATCTCAAACTCGCTCTCGTGGTGAGACGGGTGTCCGTAGATCCCGATGCCCACGGGGCGCTGGAAGTGCGCTGGAATAAAGACGACGTCCTGGCCGCAGGTGACGGACTGCAGCTCGTAGTCGTCAAAGCTCGGGTGGAGCGTGCCGTCAGACACGTACAGGTCTGCGTCGCCCTTCAAGCTCTGCATCTGAAGAACTATCTTTCCCTCGTGATTTAACCTCAAATAGCTGTAATTCCCAGCTCCTATCTGACCCTGAACGACGTGCAGAAGGACCCATTCTTCTGGAACTTGCTCCTCCTCGTCAGAGGAGCTCACCGAGGACACAGCTTGAGACGCCAGCAGTAGGAGCAGCGCGCTCTTCCAGGGAGCCGCCATGATGCGCCCTAGCCCCGCGACCTCCGCATCTGCGAGCGCCCTGCGGAGAAAGGAGAGGACACGCTCAGCACACCCCTGGCACCGGGGCAACGCTGCGCTCAGGACCGGACAGTCCGCCCAGGCCACCATCCTGGGCTCAGACTTCGGGCGGGTCCAGGGCGACCTCTGCGGCCCGCTGCCCTCGCCCTCGGCCCAGGGAAGGGGAAGGGATGGGGAGGGAGGGGATGAGAAAGGGAGGGCAGAGGAGGGGGTACGGATGCGTAGAGGAGGGGAGGAGAGGAAGGGAGAGGATGAGAAAGGGAGGAGAGAGGAGGGGGTAGGGATGCGTAGAAGAGGGGAGGGAAGGAGAGCATGGGGAGGGGATGAGAAGGGGAGGGGGTAGGGATGCGGAGCGGAGGGGAGGATGGGGAGGGGAGAGAAGAAGGAGGGCAGGGGGAGAGGATGGGAGGCCGTGCAGGGAGCGGCCCGCGCGGAGAGGAGCACGGAAGGCACGGAGCGGAGAGGAGGGCTAGCGGGCAGGCCTGGAGGGCAGCGCGGGCCGGGGAGGGCGGCCCCGGGGCTCCGCCAGGCGGGGAGGGGAGGGAAGGCAGTCCTCTCGCCTCCGACTCACCCCGCTCCCCGCAGGGCGCCGCGCCAGCAGCAGCGGGGCAGGCCGGGCGGCCGCGCCAGAGCAGGCGGAAGTGAGGCGGCGCCCGGAAGTGACGCAGCGGCCCCAGCGAGGCCGCCCGGAAGTGGCGTGGCGATGGTAAGCGAGGCCTCTCTGGGAGCGACGGGCCTCCGGGCTCTCGCGAGAACGGCGAGAGGGGCGGGGGCGCTAAGAGGCGGAGAGCTCGTAACCAGGGCGACGGGACGGGGGCGGGGCGCAGGCCCTACGCTCTCGGATGCTCACCTGACTGCGCATCCACGTCGCAGGTCCCCAGGTGAGAGGCAGGTGCGCCCGAGGGAGCCTCGTCCGGGCACCTGTTCCCTGT